>NW_027077098.1:0-106042 GCF_009819655.1 Sylvia atricapilla | reverse complement strand
CTATTTGATATAATTTGCATCTTCATAAGAATATCCACCTTAAGATAATGATTTGAAAATTAAAGCATTTCACACTTTGTTTAGACCACAGACATTCCTAAATCTTATACAAAACATTATTTATTTTATGAAACAAAAATACTACAAGATTAATAATACTTTGTAAAAAAAGAAAAAAAAAAAAGAAAATATAGCTTTATACATGAGAAACTTAATTAAGTCCAGGTGCAGTCTGTCTTTTAGAAGTTACATGGAGTAATGAATAATAATGGCAATACAATACAACTGTAAAGAGCTATTCTTAATCAGTTTCCTTTATAACTACAACTCACAGTGTAAAATTCTTCCCTCATATTATTTTTTCTTTGCTTGTGGTTTGTTTCAGATGTTCAGTGCCATATAATTATAATATTCTTCTCTTTCTCAAAGGAACTTTGAAAGTTTTCCTGGACACATCTGCTCCATTACAAACTTTGGAAGACTGGTATGTGAAGTGGATCATTTTTTCTACTTGACTGCTGTAGAAGTATGTTCCAAAGTTTTTTTACAAGAGGACTATATGAGAGATTTCTGCTTTTCTAAAGAAATAATAGAAAAGTAAGAAGAAAAAGGTTCAACTTCAAATTATGTAGCTTTTTATATGCCATTTAGCAAGACTTATGAAGCCAAGTAAAGGATATAGCTGAAATGAAAACTAATGTAAAAAGTACTGATAAATTTAAGATTATTAAATTTGAGAATCCAGATATGATCACTCCTAAATCTCCTCTCTTATCACCTTATAAATCTCATGCAGTTTTCAATAATTGCTGTGCTCTCTGTTATTTAACTAGAACTTATGTTAAAAACAAAGCAATCTTTAATTAAGTACCATGTCTTTAAGTGTTATGAGACAGAGTTTAACTATTGCTTGATTTACTTGATACAGTGGTGAGTGGAAACTGTATTTGCATTTCCAGATATAAAATTTACAAATACATTACATGTTAGCACAGCAGATGCTATTGTACTAATATTTTCTCTTTCAAGGGTGGAAAGCCAGTCACAATCCACTCATGAATATCCATAAGTCCTTCCCTATTTTCTGGATGACAGAATTATTTTTCAGTGCAGAAACAGATCAATATAGACTATGCTACCTAAGGCTGAGCTTCCTTCAATTTTTCACTGAAGGATAAATAGTGGCATATTAGTAAATACTAAATGCTTTGATGAAGGAGAGAAAAAAAAAAAAAAAAGTAATTTTATTTTTTGAAAAATAATGACAGTTTCATAGAAAGTATACAGAAATGAAATTTAACATAGATTAATAAATGTTAGCTTGCATGTTTTCCATTTCGGAGCTTAGTGGAGAGCTCTTATCCACCTACATTTAGGGCCCTGATAGTGTGTCAGAGAGAGAGCAGCACAGAAACATGCAGCATCATCTGTCCAACTGCAGAACCCAGGCAGCTGGGAGAACTCAGATACAGCCCTACAGGATCTGCAGTCACTCCCAATATAAATTCACTGAACTTCACCTGTGGATGGAAGAGAAGATCAAAAGCACAGTGCTAAAAAGTATGTGAGATGATATACACTGGCTGAGGTTGAAGTTTGCTTCCTTCTATAAGGCTAAGTAGTTCTTCTCAGAGGCTTTTAGAAGACATGACATCTGGTGCAAACTGAAAACACTAACAGTCTGTCACCACAGCTACAGACAGTGCTCCCATATCTCTCAAATTCTTTCCTCTGTGGCCCATTAGTTTACTTCTGGTTACATTATTCAAGGCTAGGTTGTATGGGGCTCTGGGTGACCTCATCTAGTGAAAGGTGCCTCTGCCAAAGGCAGGGGGCTTGGATGATCTTTGATGTCCCTTCCACCCCAAGCCATTCTATGAATCTATTGAAGATGAATGCTAGTTCCTGACTTGCAGTTCTGATTTCCTATGCCTTGACTGAAAAATACACTGCAGACAAAATCCTGACATGGAAGTCATCTTCTACGAAAGTGCACATATCCAATAAGCTGTTCGCTTCCAAAATATGACAGTAATTTCCATTCTATGTACTGGAAATACTCCCTGACACAATTCCCCTGGGTAGGAGTGTCTCAGACAGACAAGGCAATGGTAATTTTCTCAAGTTAAGAGCAGAGATAATTGAGGTTCCAGTGCCCAGGAACATTTGGACCCTAGAGGGAAGAGGGATCCGTGAAAACCAGTTGTTGTTCAAGGACAGCTTACTACAGCCTCAGGGACAGTTCATCCTGACAAGCTGGAAGTCAGACAAAGTTGGACAAACCAGAAGATCCTAGCAAATCTGGAACAGCCAAAAAAGGAAGTATGCTAAAGGTGGATGCAGGGATAGATATCCCAGGAAGGATGTAGAGACACTGTCTGAGCATGCAGCATGTGATTATGATAGTCAAAGCCTACCTGGAATGAAACCTGGAGGGACATGTCAAAACATCTGGAAGAGCTTCCTCAAGCCCCTAAGCAGAAAAAGGAAGACTCTTTTATTAGGATGAGGCCGCAGTGAGTCAGGACACACAAAAAAGTCCTGAGTGCCTTCTTCACTTTAGTCTTTACCTGTAAGACCAACCCTCAGGAATCCCAGGCCATAGAGACCAGGGCGGAGTGCCTGGAGCAAGTTAAAACTACCATTGATGGAAGATAATCAGATAATATAATACTTAAGCAAGGTCATACAGAAGTCCATGTGCCATGAGAGCTGAGGGAGCTGGTAGATGTCACTCTGAAGCTATTCTTACTTATCTTCAAATGATCTGATGGCTGGGAGACAATTCTAAGGGCCAGAGAGGAAAAAAGTCACTTTTGTCTTCAAGAGAGGCAACAAAAATGATACAGGCTGATCAGCTAATCCTGTAGACCATTTTCAGAGACACGAAGGACAAGAAGATGATTTGGAGTAGTCAGCATGGATTCAAAAGAGGAAAGTCATGCTTAACGAACCCAGTCACTCTCTAAAGTAAAGTGACTAGCTGGATGGATGAGGAAAGAGCAGTGGATATTACCTCCTTGGTATGTCAGAGGGTCATGCTGCCATCCAGAGGGATCTTGGCAGGCTGGAAAAGTCAGCTGGCAGGAATCTCTTACAGTTCAACTGAGGAAAGTTCAAAGTTATGCTGGAGAGAAACAATTCAATGCACCAGTGAGTGCTGGAGACACCCCCCCCCCCCTCCCCCCGCCCCGGTGATGCTCTGCAGAAAAGGGGCCATGGGGGTCCTGGTGGACACCGAGATGAACATGAGCCAGCAAAGTATTCTTATTTGATATGAGAAATAAAAAATGATGACAAGTCTTCTTATTTACAAAGTCTTACTCTGAAATATTTCCAGGTGTTTTTCAAAATCCTGTATTTCAAAGAAAATTCAAGAGGTTTTTTTTTCCTATTTTGAGACAATGAATTTTCTCTTTACTCTATTTCACTTAGTTTCCAAACTGTTTCTATTTTTGTCTCTTTAGTACCTCTTTATAAATGAGGTATTTCAGCTACTTTATTTTCTCAATGAAGTATTCATCAGTCCAAATATTACTAATATGCACAAAACCTGTTAGTCATACACCCATTTAATAAAAATCATTACAGACCTTGATTTTTATGGCACTTTTAGTTTTTATTTTTATAAAGAAAAACCATCTACAATTCTCCTCATGACTCTCAATGATTTTTCAGTCATATAACTAAAGCTCCAAGGTCTACCAAGATGAATTAGTCATTAGCAAAATGTGAATTAATGCAAAATGCACAATAGGCTGCACATTTTATCCTTTCTCCAGATGGTAAATTAAATATTTGAAGGCACAGGATGACAATAGTATGACAATAATATTACTTAATGGCACTGAATATGAAAGGGGTTTAATTGTTATGTTTCTCTCTTTCATCATTGATTAAAATAATGTATTTCAATGAAATTTGGCACTGGTCAGCATCTCAGTATTTCTTTCTGGTTGAAAATTAGATCATCTTTCCTTAAAAGGAGTCAAAATTATAATTTGCTGAACAAATTGGAATGTCACCTTAAAAATACAGTCTTAAAATATGTAACTTTTTTAAGGTTTAAATTACAAATCCCATATATATGCAACACTTTTAATTCTTAGGTATGCTGTTCTAAAAATCCACATTAGAACTCCTTCACTATTTATTAATAAAAAAACTTATCAGTGAACATTATATCTTGCAGTCTTTTCCACAACATTTCACAAAATTTGAGATTATAGCTGTTTATTTGATGTGATGCATAAAGAAATGTTATATTAAGAATTCATTAATACATTACAATTGTGGATTAATTATTTATATTTCACGTATAATAGTTTTAAAATTAAGAGGTATTATTAAAAATTTTTGGAATATAAATTCATTAAAGTATTAAAATCTGGTCCTCTGATTAGAGTAAGAACCAGCAGACCCTGGTGACTTGGTTTTCCAAACACCTCAGTGTGAGATGTAGACCCTGTCTCTTCACAGCAAGGCTCCTTGCAGGCTTTTCCTGTATCTGATAGAATATCTTGTACACCTATATTTTTTAGACTGTAGCATTACCTTATAAATGAGAAAAGTTTTGGAACTGTAGAATTACCTCAAATACAAGGAAAAATCTCTTTTGAATTGTGGTGAATGACACCACTGATTGTTTATGCTTACTAAACTGACAGGACCAGGAAGACACAGAGATTGTGAAGTTTCTGTGAAGTCTGGATGGAACGCCAGGAAAAAAGATAAAGTGATCAAGTCTGGGAAGGGAGATGAAATTAATAAATCAGAACTTGCTAAAGTATCAGTAATCTCTGTGTGTTCCATTCTTTAGCAATATTTCATTCAGGAGTTCAGAAACTGCTTTAGTGATTAACACCCTGCAGGTCTGTGCTGCAGAACCATGGCCATATTCTGAAGATTTGTTATGTGGCTTACCAGCAGTATAAATTCAGAAGCCATCTAAAGCTTATAATGTTTTTTAAAATATTGGTTGAAAGAGCCATCCAGAACAAAATAACTCACTTAAAACTTAATGCTCTTTAGAGAAAGCATGTTTTGCTGTTGAAATCCTTTGAGTGGCATTATTCTGAAAGTCCCCCACAGTGTCTTTTTGACATTCATTGTTTAAAGAGACTATAAAAGTTTATAGAGGTAAGAGATACTGGATATTAAAGCTGAAGAATATAAGTGTTTTGAAAAAAGAAATAAAACTTAAACCCTATCTAAAAGTGGTGTATCTCTATTAATTTGGTAAAGCTATATTAATTGCACTCTATATTTCCCTCCATCAATATCCATAAATAAGGAAAAAACAGAAGGAAAATCTAAAAAATCTAGAGAACCTCTAAGCTGTTAAGCCCAGAAACAACAACCAGAGATTTAACTTGTGAGGAAATTTTCATAGCCTTAATGAGATATTACAGGCCTTAAGTTACAGAAGTGACTTTAATGGTGACTACAATAATAGACCTTAGGAAACTGCTTCTAAGTGCACACATTATTTAACTCTTATTGAAGATTTCACAGTAACCTAACTCTGTTTACACAAAACCAACATAGACTGTTCAGGACAAGACAAATCTTGCCTTCTCTGTAGAATTTGTTTCTCAGTAGTTTCTCCTAGAGAGTGAGAACATCATTCAACCCTCATCCAGGTTTGGGACAGGTGCAGCTGAGACAGAAACCCTGGGACTGGTTCATGATTCTAAAAGTGAATTGAAAAAAAAAAAAAAATTATTCACCCTTCTGTCTCCTAAGACCCATCCCATCATGGGAAACAACCTCCCTGCCTTGCCAGTGGTTCTGGAAACACTTGCGGTGTGCAGTGTACAATCTCTACCAGTGATTTCCTTAAAAATAGCCTGTGCACTTGTAACATTTGAGCAGCATTGAGGATTTATGAGAAAATTCCAAGTACAAAAGTGCAGTATCAAGGTGTGCTGAGCAGAATCTGTTCCAAGAGTCTGGAGAATGACCACTGTCTACCTGTGGTCAGTTCTTGAAGAGCTCTGGCACTCAGCATCTTTATTCTGATATGTGCATAATTGCTGGAAGGAGCAGAAGTCTCAGAAGAAAAAATAATTCCAAGGTTGGTAACTTAAAAATATGTCTACTAAATTTTACTCTGTTCTTTAATTTTCTTGTGTGGTAAGTTGCTCACTGATATTCAGGCAGATGAATTTTAAGATTTATCTAAAAAGTCTATTGAAATTTTTTTATCTAATTTTCCTTTTCAAGTTTAGGTTTCCTTAAACAGAATTAAATGTGAAGTACTGCAGTTCATAATAACCTACCAAATAGGGTTCAGATGTACAGCTGAATCTTAGATATTCACAGAATTCTTGCCTTTAGTAGTTGGAATTTAATTAATGTAAGTGTACACAAACATATATATATAATATGTATATATATATACATACACATACACACATACCCACACATTCTGTCTATGCAACTCCATCTTAGCAATACAGTAGATTTTTTAGAATTTACCTATACCCCAGGCCCACAGGGTGACTGTGGCACCCATGGAGATCACCCAGTCCAACCCCTTCCTCAGGGCAGCACCAGCTACAGCAGGTTGCTGAGACCTGTGATCACTTAAATATTAATACGTGCAAAAATGGAGACTTAAAAGTTTTCCAGTTTTTCGTTTGGGGTGTTTTTTTTTTTTTTTTTCCCAAATACTTTTGAGATTAAGAAATACATGATTTCTGAAAATGTTGAGATCAAGTTTTCCAGCTCACTCAGATGGGAAAAAACAACTGATATAAAGAGTAAACTGAAATGAAGAATACTGTAAAGACTCAATAATCTCTTTGGTTAAGATAACATAATAATGACTTGTTGGCATTAAAATTTAATTTGTGCTGATCTAACTTGAATAATTAATGTTATTCTCATATTAAAATGCAGAAGGCGTCTACTTCCTATTTTCTAGCCTGAATATATTAGGAGATTAGATGTCAAATGACTTGACAGAGAGCCAAAAATTTGCAGAGATACTACTGCCTGAGACCACATTTGAAATGGGAAAATGCTGTTATTATAGCAAAGCTCCAAATAATTATAGCATATGAAACAAAAGGTCAAGCCAAGGTGTTCTCTCACTGAGGAAACTCTTGATATTACAAGAAAGAAAATCACTTTGGTCGAACCCTTTTGACTACTGATTGTTAAATCTAAAGCTCATCAGAGACCAATTGGCCCATTTCAGGAGAAAATATGTAGTGAGGTACATCAAGATGTTTCTTTAAAACTGCTTTCTTCTCTCATTTGTCCTTTTGCACTTCCTCAGAACAGATGAAGAATATGCAGAAGTTAAAGAGAAGAAAATAACTGGTGATGGTCTAAAAAGGGATCAGTTCCTTAGGGGGTCTCAAAGTCTATATGGAATCATTACTTTATGGGACCATTGGACTTAAAATAGACTACAAAAAACCCCACTATCTTAGCGTTGATCAGAGGAATGAAACTGCTTCCAACATCCTAAGGTTATGTTTAAATGACTATGTTATGTTCTTTATATCCTCTAAGTCTATGGCAAATATCAGCATTTTGGCAAGAGCACACTCCCAGGAAGAGCAAGAGTGAATGGTTCCAGTTACTAGACCTGAGTGACAGTCAGTCCTATAGCAAAGAGCTTTCATAGCCATAAAAAATTTTCTTCATACTTTGAAATATTTCTGACAATTGTTATTTCTATGAGATATTTTTGATTGACCAACATTTCTTTATGTGAACAAGAAGAAACGTATGAAGAAATCATGGTTGATGGCACAATTGTGTTGCATGCTAGTTACACATTAGAAAATACTAAACCACCTTTTTTCTGGCCCATATTGGAAAATTGAATAGAAAAAGTAAAATATAAAAAGAAATCTGAATAAAATGCCAAAAAGTATGTACTTTCAGATAGACTCTTTAAGACTGGAAATGACCTCCAAGTTAATTAGGTCCAACCTTTGACCAAACACCACCATGTCAACGAAACCGTGGCACTGAGTTGCACACCCAGTTGTTTCTTGAACAGTTCCAGGGATGATGACTCCACCACCTCTCTGAACAGCCTGTTCCAACGTTCAACCATCCTTTCAGTGAAAAAATTCTTCCCGATGTCCAGCCTGAATCCCCTCCGACACACCTTGGGGCCGTGTCCTCTTGTCCTGTCACTGATTGCCTGGGGGAAGAGGCCAACCCCCATCTGGCTACACCCTATATCCAGGGAATTGTAGAGAGTGAGTTCAAATCCTCTCAACCTCCTTTTCTCCAGGCTTTACCTCCCCTCAGCTGCTCCTCATAGGACTCTCCAGACCCTTCCCCAGCTCTGATGCCCTTCTCTGGACTCGCTCCAGCCCCTCAATGCCTTTCTTGGAGTGAGAGCCCAAAACCTGACACAGGATTTGAGTGTGGCCTCACCAGTGCCCAGCATGGGGCACATGCACACACAGATTTCTATATACATCCATGCACAAACAGAAAAAATGGAAATCAGTGATCTATTATTCTGTTCTTCTTGGAAAATAATTTTTTAAACCTCAAGAGAAAATTCATCACAGTAGTTTGTTGTGAATACAGGATTATATGCAAATTACTGCAGAAAGCAATCTTGAAAACCCATATTTTCCAAAAGAACCAGGCACAGGTATCATATCTACCATAGAACCTGACAGTTTGTCAGCTGAAATAAGAGACATTTCTGTGTGAACCTACACAGAACAAAAACCGAACAAAAATGCCCAAAAACCAGGAGATGAAACAAGTAGTAATCAAAATATATATTATATTGGCTCTGCTTAAATACTTTTTTTTAGGTGCTCGAAACCTACATAATCCAACTTTTAAACAGGAAGTACCTAGGCTGCTTTACAGAGTTGAATTTTACAAGTCAGGCAGACATCTTCCATTATTCAGAACTTTGATAAACATCTTTTAAGAAACAAGGCATGGAAGCAGAGGCTTTGAACAGATAAGCTAGCATTATCACAAATAAGGTTTGTGGATAATTAACCTGGGGAATCCAAGATGTTGAGACTATTACTATCATCTGTTTGTTGTTTTCTCAACAAATGATCATAAACCTATAATCATTTTCACCCAGTTACACATCTGTGCCTACACTGACTTAGCTGATTTAGGTTAACTGTAATCTGTACTGCTAAGCAGGACAAGAGAACTGTTTGAGTTCAAAAAGCCTCCAAAATTACAAACACCAGCCTGGTTATAAATTCAGAAGCATCAATAATTCTGAAAGACCATATCACACAGATCAGTTTTCAAAATCTAACCTACGTGATCTGCCTGGGTTCTTTGTGATGAACAAATTTTACCCAAGTGCAACTTTTTTTTTTTTTTTTTTTTTTTTTTTTTTTTTTTTTATGAAGTTATTTTCCTACTTTTGTCTTGTATCTACATATAGAGACTTGTTTAAAGATGACACCAAGACTTAATCAGTTAAAAAAGAGCACTGGGGTATGCCTACGTGCTTTTTTTAAGAGAGTGTTTTACCAAAAAATAGGCTGTGATGCACTAAGAAATGGATCTATATCTGATTGTTGGCAACAGAGGCCCCCATAAACTGGCATTTTATTATAATTAGCAAAGAATAATGCAAAGTTTTCCTTAACCTGAATTAATTTGTAGCTGTGTAGCCTAAGAGTAAGAAACTGTGTGGCATATCCTGCTGGGAGTGCAATAAATTAATCCATAAATTTTCATTTATGTCTGCACAAGTGTCCACAGTGTTAGGGGATTAAAAAATGAATTCTCACAAAAGTGATATGAAGTTTATATACAGTTCTGGGTATATTTCCACCTCTTCTGTTATCCTTCATACAGAAGCATAAGAGGTATACACCAATTTCTTTATTATAATAGAGAATAGAAATGAAAAATCTTTCTCTAAGAATGACCTGTGGATAATTTACTGGATTTACTGTTTCAAGGACATCTGTCATTTAACACTTTAACTAAAATTACTGCTACTCCTCTATAAGCAGAGAATGAGAAGCCAGGCACATAATCTCCACTCTTCATTTTCATTTCAGTTAACATTTTGTATAAATGTTCATAATTTATTCAATATTATTCAAGGTAAAATTGCAAAGAAAGTTTTATTATTATTTGATATTTTCCATAGTAGAAAAAAATCCATAGAACAAGCTGTTGAGCAGAAATTATCTTTTGCTTGAAATGAATTTTGACACATTTTCTACTAAATGAGAAATCTTATGAAGTTCAACTTCCTTTGCACTTTATAATGACAAAGATCCAATCTAATGAACATATATTTACTTATGGGCAAAAATGTCTAGAATAAACTTAAAAACAACATGAGGAAGTTACAACAATGACGTCTTTTTTACCATAGTATTAAAAAACCCCAAAAAATCCGATTGCTACTTGTTAATGAATGTTTAAAAAATCTTAATTCTTGCTGCAGTTCAAAAATACCGGTTAAGCATGAGCATAATGTGAACATAAGCAATTCTAAGGAAGTGAGGCCATTCTGACAACGTTCTAACTTGAGCAGGAGTTTTACTGAATTAGAGCCTAATAGAATTTCTTGAGTAATATTCATTGTTTAAATATCAGAATATAAATAATACTACTCCCTGGGCACACCACCATTTAAAAAGTCTAGAGAATGGTGAACTGCAGCCAGCACAAAAAAAAAAAAAAAAAAAAAAAAAAAAAAAAAAAAAAAAAAAAAAAAAAAAAGCTGTTGGAATCAAGAAATCAAGAAGAGATTATCTAGGAAAAAAACTATCTAAATACAGGCAAGATAGACAATCAAATATTTCTAAATATGGACAGCAAAAGCAATGAGACTGTCTAAAAGAGAGACTGAGAATTAAATAGCAAAATGAGTTAAGATTAATAACAAATTTGTTTTCAAACAAATAAGTAGAAAACCTGCCAGAGAATCTTTTTATCAGTGCACAAAAGCAGTGTTAATCAATTCTTTTGAACACTGTTCACTTCAGGAGACATCCACACCAGCAGAGGGTCTCTCTGAAACTGAAACAGCTGTGGAAGATGTTAAAGAAAGCTGATACTAAAAAAAAACCTGCTTAGGGCAGCTGTCATTAATCCAAGAGGTCTGTAGGACCTGAGAGAAGGATAGCTGAAGCAATAAAGCTCACAACCTCTCTTTTAAGATGCCTTGATACTTCTGGCTAAATGTTGGAAATATGATACACTTGTTTAAAGAATTTATGGATTTCTCCTGGAACTGCAGCCCTCTAATCCTGTTGTTCTAAGTGAAAATTAGAAACTCTAATGGAAGACAAGAATTAGTAGATACTGGCTTAAAAATAATCAGTATGAAAGGTTCAAAATGACTTTTACAAAAGTAAGTCCTGTTTTGTGAGAGTAACGGTATTTATAGTTCTGGAGCAGTTGAACAGGGGTGATTTGCTTTGTGCAGTCTTGAATTCCTGGAAGGCTTTTGACATTGCAAGACCAAAAGCTTTTAAGGAAATGAAATTATCATGGCTCAGGTAGTAAAGGAAGAGTTTTCACAATATTGGGAACACTGGAATTCTACAGGCATCTTTGTTGGGACTTATGCTGTATTTGTGAACTATCTTAGAGAAGAATATATCAGAGAGTAAGAACATTTTGCTGATGACATTAATTTCTTGTTCTAAGAATGAGGACAATTCCAGATAGCTGAAGAAGGATCTTATAGTACTCCCTGACTAACTGGAATGTCAAAAGGAACTCAGCATTGAGCAGTGCATTTGCCAATGACAAACAAAACTCCTACAGATAAATAATGTACTCACAGAAGACCTTTGAGCCGATATTATCACTCAGGTACAACTTGGGTTTTATGTTGGATGATTCCTATGATATGCTTTCTTTTATTTACTGCTGCTCAGAATTAGGTTGATGTCATGAAACTGATAGGTAGGGAATACAAAACTAAATGGAGAACCTTATCATTATGTGTTTGAGATGGGCAACTGTGCTTCTGAAGTCCCTACATCATGACACTGCACAATGCCATGAATAATTTGTAAGTGCAGTGTGAAAGTGCTGTTCTGGTACATTCACCTCAAGAAATCCATGTTTGATCTTACTAAGCTTCAAAGAGAAAGTTGATCAAATGTATGGAAGAGCCTGTGTATGGGGAGTAAACACTTCAACTAGGAATTGTCAGCATGGAAAAGATATGCTTTAAGTGGGGTCTACAAAATAATTAGCAGCATGGTGAACAGATTATTGTTCACACCCTCTTCCAGCACAAGAATTAATGATGAGCCTGAAAATGCTTTTAGCAGCCAGTTTTAAAGCCAAGGGATCTGATTTTGCTGATAGAAGAACTGTAGCACTTCTGTCAGAGTGTTGTGGCTGCTAAATTTGGGGCTTGAAGGAAAACTGGGCAAATGCTTAGAAATGATTTAGTGATGATCACCTAATGTGCAATCTTGCACTCAGAATATTACTCTAATCAGAGGCAATATGCTGTACATGTGAAGCCAAGAACTTAATGACAGCTTAATTAAAGCTTAACAAAATAATAAAAAGTGCAACAAAAAGTTACTTGTTCAGTTAAAATAATTCTGAAATTGACAGAGCAAATTAAAAGAGAATATCTGCATTGCCAATAATACATCTAAAACTACTATACACGAAAACTTACTGATGTTTACCTATTGCCTTTTTCATTTTGATCATTCTGCAAAAAATTCCTGTGGACCTTTAGGCTGACAGCAACAGTTTTCCTGAGGCATAGCAGCAGGGAAAAGGGTATCAGTGACATTCCTAGTTCTTTGGTGCAAGGAACAACATGCTGGTGGCAAGAGTAATTTCTCCTCACTCTTAGACCTGTTTTTATGTTTAGCAAGGTCTGCTTCCATTTCCCTGGCTCCCAGGTAAAGTTTGAAAATTGTGCAGTAGCATTTTACAGTCATTACTTACAGAAAGTGCCCTTGTTTGTAACGCAGTGATAAGCCCGAGTTTTCAGACCTCATAGAGATATAGTGTGTGTAGAGATTAGGGAAACACACTGTGGAAACAAATTAGAAATAGCTCACATGTAGGCAAGCTCAGAACAGAGCTGAGACCCTGCATTATCAGGTCAATAAAAGACTTATGGCCTTCTAGTAATAAAGGTTATGTTCACTATGTTGCAAAAGAAAACATATCCATCTCAGTTCTTGGAATTAAAATAGCCCAAAAACCCCATAAAAACCAACCAACCCCCCAAAAAACCAGACAAAATGTGTACCACATTTTTGTGGTTTTTTTTTTTTTTTTGTTATGAGTTCTGTTAGAAACCAAATCTTCGTGCCTTGATCTCACACAGCATGGTTATTATTCTCTCTAAATAGGTTAATACATTGCTTCTTAACTCCAGCAAGTTTTTCTGCACAGTTTTTCTGCAACTTAACCCAGAAAGTAAAATTGAAGGTTTCACTTCTAGCTGTAAATATGTGATATTTGCCTTTGAATTTCCCCTCATGACTTTTCCATCCTGCACTTAATTCTTAGGTTGAAGGCTATCAAGGGTCTCCTGTCAAGAATGGCTTGACAGAGTTCTGACACTGTTTCTGCAGACTTAGGATTTGCCCCTTAGACAAAATGGAAATACTTTATGATGAAAAGTTAATTTTTGTAATTAATTACAGAATTTTGCCTGATTTCCTGCCAGGCCAATTACCCTTCTGTCTTGTGAGAAATGTTTTAGATCTGTTTTTCTCATCTGCTCACAGAACAGGACAAATACAGAACAATGATCCTGACTCTCTTAGGTCTTTCCATACTATCAGGATCTTAGAAACATGGGCAAACACTGCCAATCAGTATATTTGTCATTTTTCATCATAACCTTCTGTACAGTAACATCAAGGGCTTTGTCATCTTACTGCTAAACCTCATCTGACCCTTGAAGACTGAAGAGTAGCATCCAACAGAGGACAACAGTGGGCACCGGTAGGAGTTAATGTCGATTTTAGTCAGCAGTGGGGAGACTTTTCACACTTGATAGCAGTCTGTGGCAGTGTAAAGTGGAGTTCCTGGAAATAGACATTTAATTTTGGAATTAAATTGTTATGTGGTGTTTTTTTCAAGAACGCATACAGAAGACTTTAAACGCGGTAGAAAAAAAAGAAAACAAACAAACAAACAAACAACCGAACCCCAATCAGAAACATAACCGAACAACTCACCCACAAACAAACAAACAAAACCCCACTCCAAAAAGATCCCTGCAAGATCTCCATGCCGAGTTTAGTTTCCTTCTGTAATGGGAAAAACTCCAAGCCACCCAACCAGAAATCATTCATAAAAATAAAATGTACTCAAATGTATTTTCTAGGAAGAAATGAAACACACGGATCATTGCAGTAATTGCTGTGCTAGCTAAGATGTTCACCTTACTAGAAGGTGCCATGAAAAAAAATCCCCAAATTCCTTAACCCTCCTTTCAGCCAGGAGGAGTTCTAGCACTTTCCTATTACTGTCAACACCATAAATACACTTTATATGTTATAAACGGGCCAGGAGACCTGCTCCTTTGAAAAGCCTTTATTAGTCAGCTCTTTCAAGGGGGAACTCGAGGGGTCGCCTGCGCTGCCGCTGCTCCTGTCGCCGTTCTCGCTCCTGTCGTCGCTGAGGATCAGGTGTGAGGCGAATCTGCTGCTCTCACCGCAGCAGAGTCGGGAGTTCCGGCCTCGCGGGAATCCCCAGGAACTCAACTGGGTTCGTGTGGTCTAGGGGCGTTACTTCTTCCCAGTCTCTTTGTGGTTATGGCGAGGCGGCAGAAGCAGAATTCAGTCCTTAGGTAGCTGAGGGTCTTCTCGGTGTTGTAGTGTCTCCCTTTTATCTGGATTTTGTGCTGGGTCCCGGCTTTTGGGTCCATTTGTCGGCAACTGCACTTCGGTTTGGAGCGATGCACCATGGAAGTCCTTGGATTTTTCCTATTAGGCGGGGCCAGCAGTTCGAGGAGCCGGCGGGGAATGGGGACAGCCTAGCCCGACGGAAGGGGAAGGGAACCCGGGGTTTTAGATGGGGTATACAACTTGGAATAAGGTTTTGAGGGTACAAATTTTGGTACAAACAGCATAACTTTCTTAACAGACAGGTTACAACTGGCATAACATTTTAAACAGCATAACTTTCTTAACAAATGACAGACTGTGTCAAAAAAGGGAATTTCTTACATTTCATTCATTTCAGTCCCCCCTCTATTTCTTTGATCGGGCCTTTGCCCGCATCAATTGGCAGTTTTTGATTCATGGGAATATCTTTTATTTAGGTTTTTTTTTTAGTTTGAGGTTCTAACTAAAGTAAAACTATTTTCTTATAGGGCACTTTCCAGTTAGGTGCTGCTTAAATGTTGCAGCATTTCATGCAATCTAATACTGCTTTATATCAAAACACGTGGGATTTACATGAGTGTGAACTCTTATAAGGGACTGCAGGTTCTCCCCGTCATAGATGGGATGGTGTGTAGTTCTCCCAAGAGTCCAGTATGAACCATTGTCTCGATCTTACCTGGTCTTGCCTCTTGGGTTGGGGAAGTGGGACAATAGCTCTTAGAGCATGCTCTTTCGATGTGTTTGCTCAATAGGACTATGTTTTAGTCCTCTCAAGAGTCCAGTATGAACCATTGTCTCGATCTCACCTGGTCTTGCCTCTTGGGTTGGGGAAGGTATTTAGCTGGCCTTATGGAGTTCCTTTCAGTGTATTCCCACTTCTTTTTCAGTTTTTGATTAGCCCTTCTGTGGTGTGCCCTATGAGAGATCTGTAATGATATTATCACAACTTTTTTTAAAACAGCTTAACACTTAGAACATTTTTAAATGACAGCTTTTGATAACAACTTGAAAAGATTTTGAACAACGGGTTTTTTGTTGGTTTTTTTTTGTTTGTTTGTTTGTTTCTAATTGGGCTTTGGTTGTGTTTTGAAGGTTATTTTAAGTGTGTAGGGAGTCTTTGCTGGGGTATCAGAGTCACTGGGAAGTGGCAATGGTCTTTTTATTCGGGATAGTTGTGTATGGTGAAGCCCCTATGTCTGACCTTGGTCGAACTCAGATTTTCAAGAGTGCTAGGGGCAAACATTTTAGCCAATTCATTCTAGTTTTTGTTAATACATTTTTGAAGGTTTTATTTATTCTCTCAATTCTTCTTGAGCTTTGAGGATGCCAGGGTGTATGTAACTGCCATTTCATTTTTAAGGCTTTAACAATATCATGCAGGACTTGTGCTACAAAGTGGGGGCCTCTGTCTGAAACGATGTTATTTACCAGTCTATATCGGGGGATGATGTGTTCTAGTAGTATCTTTATTACTACTTGTGCTGTTTCCCTTTTTGTAGGGAAGGCTTCCACTCAATGCGTTAAGTGATCAACTATAACCAAAAGATGGTTATGTCTCTGTACTGGAGGCATTTCTGTGAAGTCTGTTTGTATATTTTGAAAGGGTCTTAATGCTATTTGTCTTCCCCCTGGTGTGGGCTTTTCTCATTACTTTTTGATTTACTTTTTGACAAATTAGGCATCTTTCAGTAACTGCTCTAGTCAGGTTATAGATTCTAACACATAGGTGTTCCCTCAGAAAATCATCACACAACTCTTGGGTGCCCCAGTGAGTTAAGTTGTGTATTTCTGCCAGCATTTTTCGAGCTATTGCCTTATTTAGGAATTTCTTTCCATCTGGGGTCAGCCATTCCCCTTGCTTCTTTTGGTGTAAACCTAACTTTTTTATTTTTTGTAATTCATTTTTATCATACATTGGTTTATTAATTTTGTCAACTGGTATATCATTCAAGGTAAGAATTTTTATTGGTTCTCCCAGCTTTTGAGCTGCTAGTTTGGCTGCTTGATCAGCTACTTGGTTGCCCCTTCCTTCAAATGTGTTTCCTTTTTCATATCCTTTGACATGTACAATTGCTATTTCTTGGGGCTTCGTAAGAGATTCTAATATTAATTTAATTAATTTTTTATGTATCAGATTTTTCCCTTTTGAATTTAGGTAGCTTCTTTTTTCCCAGATCTTTCCAAATGTGTGTACTATTTTAAATACATATCGCAAGTTTGTGTAGATTGCACCTCGGTCTTGTTCTAATAAATCTAATCTCCTTTTGAGAGCATAGACTTCACAACACTGGGCAGACCAGTTTGGGGGTAGTTTTTCTTTTTCTGTAACTTTTAAATTGTTTCTTTTTTTATCTTCGACTATTGCATAGCCTGATATCCTTTTTCCTTCAGTCAGCCTAGATGATCCATCAATAAATAGCACCCTCCCATATGGTAGAGGTATATCTTCAAGATCCTTTCTTGCTTTTGTTTGTAAATCTATGATTTCCAGGCAATTGTGCTCTAAGTTTGGTGTGGGTTCCCCTGAGAGGGACTGGGCAGGATTTAGACTTTTTGATGTAGTTAGCTCCAAATCACTGGTGCCGGTTAAAATCACTTCATATTTTAAAATTCTAGAGTCAGTCAGCCATTGTTGAGCTTTTTGGATCAACACTGTCCTGAGATCATGGGGTGTGTGTGCAATGATTTTTCTTTGCAGTGTCAGCTTTTGTGCTTCCTCTACAAGAACAGCTGTGGCTGCTACAGCCTGGAGGCAAGCCGGCCACCCTCTTGCAACTGGATCTAGAAGTTTGGAAAGATATGCGACAGGCTTTTTGTGTTCTCCCCATTCTTGGGTTAATGCTTCATAAGCTATTCCCCCTTCAGAGTTAATGAATAGGTGAAACTTTTTCTTAAGGTCTGGGAGACACAGGACAGGGGCTGAAGACAATTTTGTCTTTAGGTCCTTCAACTGTTCTTCATCTCTATCTGTTCATTTCACAGGTTCAGGTTGGACTAATTTCTCATATAGAAATTTAATACTTTGGGAATATTTTTTTTCCACAGCTTGCAATAACCAAATAGTGTTAATAATTTTCTTGTATCTTTCTTTGTGGTTGGAGCTGGGACTGAGAGCATACCTGAGATTCTCTCAGGGCTTAATTTCTTACACCCTTCCCCAATGAGGTGTCTGAAGCAGGTGACCCACGATTCTATAAACTGCAGTCTGTTCTTTGACACTTTGAGGCCTTTTTTCTCTAGAAAATTCAGTAGATTAATACTGGTTCCCTTCACTTCATCCTGCTTTTTCTCCGACATTAGGAGGTCATCTACATACTGCAGGATTTGCACACTGTTTTTAGGGATAAACTGTTTCAGTAACTCTTCTAGGGCTTGCCCGAAGAGGTTTGGGCTTTCAGTGGACCCCCGAGGAAGACGAGTCCATCTCAGTTGCTGCCCTCTCTTACTTTCAGGGCACTCCCACTCAAAAGCAAACCAATCTCGACCCCCCTATGCCAAAGGACAGGTCCAAAAAGCATCCCTTAGATTTATTACAGTAAACCAGGACTGCTCTCCAGGAATCCTGCTCAGGAGCGGGTAGGGGTTTTGTACCACCGGGTGCCTGGTAATTGTCTTTTTGTTCACTTCTCTTAGGTTTTGCACTGCCTTTTTTACAGCCAGAATAGGAGTGTTGTGGGGTGACATACAAGGTTTTAATATTCCTTCTGTGAGTAGATGGGTTATAATTGGGGTTAGTCCTTTTTTCCCTTCTAGAGAAATAGGATATTGCCTGACCCTTATAGGAGGTGTCTTTTCTTGTATTTTTATTTCTATAGGTGGGATATCTAAATATCCATATTTTCTCTCCTCAGCCCAGACCTCTGGCCTGACTTCCTCTAAGTCTCTAACAGTCAGCCTCATGATTTGTAGCACCATTCTTCCTTTTCTAGGAAGAATTCTTACTCCTAACTGAACTTGCAGGTCCTTTCCTAGCAGGTTACTGTCTACTTTGGGTAGATATATCGAATTAGTGACACATCTTTTGGAATTTTCTTGAATTTCTACATTTTTTATAACTGAAGCCTTGAAAGGCTCCCCTTCTGCTCCTAGGACTTCACATGTCTTTCTTCTAATCGCAATTCCAACTGGAAGTCGGTTAATACATGATTTATCTGCACCAGTATTCACTAAAAACTCAAACTCTTCATGTTGGGGACCTACTTCAAAATTTACTATGGGCCCTTCTTGATGTTTCATGGGGTCCCCTAATGCATAGAGCCCATGACACCCCCAATCCTCCTTGACCTCCTCCCTCAATAATTTTTCTAATGCCTCCTGCTCCCTCATGACAGTCTCATCAAATGACATTTTTTTGCAATGTTTCTTAAAGTGTCCTATTTCTCCACAATAATAACAGGCTCGGGTCTCTCCTGGTCTCTGAAGAGTATCCCAAGGTGGTGGGTTCCTTCCTCTTACCTTTCCTGGTAAAGATTTTGTGTTTCCTCCACTCTTAGTATCCTTTCTGAGATCCTTTACACTTTCCCTGGCCACGGCTACCATAATCCTGGTTTTTGCCTTTGTTTTTTCTTCTTCTCTCCTAAGGTATACTCTTAGGGCTTCCCTTAATAATTTATTTATTTCTCGGTCTTGCCAGTCCTTCATCTTTTCAAGTTTTCTTTTGATATCTGGCCAGGATTTTGTGACAAACTGCAATTTTAATAATATCTGTCCCTCTGGGCTATCTGGATCCAAATTACAATATTGCTGGAAATTCCGTTTGAGCCTGCTCAGCCAGGCTGCTGGGGTTTCATCTTTCTCTTGGGTCCTGTTAAAAGCTAATTTGGTGTTGCTACTTCGGGGAACTGATTCTTTAATACCTCTTATCATTAGATTTCTATAATCTTCCATATTTCTCCTCCCTTCTCCTCTGTTTGGGTCCCACCCTGGGTCAGCTATTGGCAACTTCTGGTCACTGGGGGGGCCCATTCGGTTTTCTCTTTCCCAGATGCGCATTCTTGCTGCCCTAACCAGCCAAACCTCGTCTGGATTGAATAGTATATTTAAGATGGAGTTTAGTTCTCCCCATGTATAAATATTTGGGCCCAAAAACTGGTCAATCTGGTTGGCAATTCTCACTGGGTTTTCAACTAGATTCCCCAGCTCTTTCTTAAAACTTCTGACTTCTGACGCTGTTAAAGGTGTATTGACAAATCCTATTCCTCCAACTGCCCCACCCAATGGGACCTCCCTTAGGGGAAAGAGTTTGGTTTTTGACTTGGTGTTACTGTAAGGTCTTTCTGGGTTTTTTATTGCCTGACAGGATGCATTGTTAGGTGCCAGACCTAGCTCCCAGCTGTGAGGGGGTGCAGGGATTGTGGATGGTAAAGGAGAGGAGGTTAGACCAGTGTTAGGGAACGGCAGAGGGTAAGAGGGGTTATAAATTGGAGGGGGGTAAGCTGGGGAAGGAACAGGGATTACAGTTTGGGAAGGTATGACTTTTATGTGAGGTTGGAGGATTACTTCGGGATAAACTGTAGGAGGAGGCAAATGTTCTAAGGGGTCCCAATTATGGCTAGCTTCTTTTTGGTTTTTCTGCTTTTCATTCCTTTGTTTCCCTTGCTGTAACTTACATATTTTTGTTGTTTTATTTTTGACTATTTGTTTTTGCCAAGAGATAGCATAGAGTATCTGTTCAATACTTGAATCTCCTCGAGATTTCAAGTATTGAGTTAATTGTGAACACATCCAGGGGTCTCTAGTTCCACACCATGGCCATTTTGCAGGTAAATTTAGGTTAGGCCAAGCTTCTATACAATAATGGATCATCTTGATTCTGTCTAAGCTTTTAGTGGCCTCATCAACCTCCCATAGTTATAACATTTGTCCTAGTGGACTGTCTGGTGGAATATTTCTTATCTTTTTCTCTCTTTTCTCCTCAACTGGCTCCACGCTACTTATGTACGCCCCCATTTTCACTGGGTCTCAAATAAAAACTACGGTGCTCTTACCCTGACAGAAACTTTACTTCAGGACAACACAAAGCAAAATTATCTGACCTTGTTTTAACTGAACTTCTTTAAGGTGCCCCTACACACACACAAGTTTAAAGGTGGGCAACCCAAATTTTAACTCTCACTTACTCTTTGAACACTCGTAAGTAGCCCCAGGGACCCTCTCTTAGGGTTTGGGCACTACCCCTGCCAGTGCTCGGAATGCTCCACAGGTAGCTTGGTGACCCGCCCTTAGGGCCTCAGCCACTACCCCTTAGCCAGCACTCCAGGGTTCCAGCCACCACCTACTGCCAGGATTTGGACATACAGCGTGCAATGTACTCACTCACCCTACCTAAAAGTCCCTCGCACTCTGGGACTCCCCTAACTCTTACTCCTCTGCACCCGGACAGCGTACCTCTTCTCTGGGTACCCCCGACCAATGCAGACTCTTTTATCCCAGCACCCTGACAGCTACTCCAGCCAGTCTCCAAAGCACCCCGAAAGCAGCCGATCTTTGCTACCCCAGCCGGTACTCAGACGTTCTGGGCCGTAGCCTCAGCCAGTGCTCTCTTTCTCTCCCCACACCCCGGTAGTTACCCCAGCCAGTGCCAACTCACAAGCCCTGAAAGTAGCCTGGGCAACCCGCCCTTAGGGTTCCAGCAGCTACCCCAGCCAGCGCTAGTCTCCTGTGACACCCCGGGCTATAACCTCAGCCAGTGTGGTGCGTGCTTTACACTGCTCGAGCCCTTTCGCACGCTTGAAATTGGCCCAAGCCTTTTCTGCCACCCACTTCTTTGACGTGCCACTCACTCTCTCCTCCGCACGTCCAGAAGGGGGCGCCTATGCCCCTGGAGACGCCTCAGTCTCTCTCAGTTCACTCGCTTCCTGCTTTGGGGGTCCGAGCTGCCGGCCCCCCCCCATTCACTCCACACTCACTCGTCTCCACTCCCGCCACCGGTTGTTCTTACCGATGCTCCTCAGTGGCGTCCCACGAGGTTGGCGAGCGTCGTCCTCTGGTCCGGGATGTCCAGCTGTCCAGGAGGTCCGAGGTCGGGCTGCGCCTTCCCATCCTGGTCCTCTTCTGGGCGTGGCTTAGATCCCGGATGAGTCCCCCAAATTGTTATAAACGGGCCAGGAGACCTGCTCCTTTGAAAAGCCTTTATTAGTCAGTTCTTTCAAGGGGGAACTCGAGGGGTCGCCTGCGCCGCCGCTGCTCCTGTCGCCGCTCTCGCTCCTGTCGTCGCTGAGGATCAGGTGTCAGATGAATCTGCTGCTCTCCCCGCAGCAGAGTCGGGAGTTCCGGCCTCGCGGGAATCCCCAGGAACTCAACTGGGCTCGTGTGGTCTAGGGGCGTTACTTCTTCCCAGTCTCTTTGTGGTTATGGCGAGGCGGCAGAAGCAGAATTCAGTCCTTAGGTAGCTGAGGGTCTTCTCGGTGTTGTAGTGTCTCCCTTTTATCTGGATTTTGTGCTGGGTCCCAACTTTTGGGTCCATTTGTCGGCAACTGCACTTCGGTTTGGAGCGATGCACCATGGAAGTCCTTGGATTTTCCTATTAGGCGGGGCCAGCAGTTCGAGGAGCCGGTGGGGAATGGGGACAGCCTAGCCCGACGGAAGGGGAAGGGAACCCGGGGTTTTAGAGGGGGTATACAACTTGGAATAAGGTTTTGAGGGTACAAATTTTGGTACAAACAGCATAACTTTCTTAACAGACAGGTTACAACTGGCATAACATTTTAAACAGCATAACTTTCTTAACAAATGACAGACTGTGTCAAAAATGGAAATTTCTTACATTTCATTCATTTCATTATAGTGTAGATATCTGGAGTTCTCTATTCAGGTTCTTCTTGGTCAAAGTACATTTCATTCTGAATATTAAGAAGGTAGTTTGAAGTACTAAGCCAACACTGTTTGCTAATTTCTTGAGAAAAGTAACATTCTTGCTTTAAATATAACTCTCCCCTTCAAGAACACCCACTATCATAAAAAAAAAAAAGAAAATCAATATGTGAAAAATTTATATCACATATTACAAAATGCTATTAAAAGTATAATCTTAAAAAAATAGTTTTGAAAGCGGTGGCATCTTTGTAAACAGAACAAAAACCACATTCAAAATTATAGAAGGATGGAAAAAAGCCATCTGTTCAGCCACCTTATCCATTCCTTGCTAGTGAAAGGCTGTTCCCTAAGGTCCACACCTAGTGCTTATTAGCCCTTTTCAAAGCATCAAGCACTGTAGCTGCATTCTGCTCCCATGGGAGATTATTCAGTGATTTCCGAGATCTTACTGTCAGGAAGATTATCAGTATGCTATTTAACCTCAATTTTCCTTATCCTACTTTAGTGTCATTACTCTCAGTTACCCCATCATAACATGTTTTGAGATGTACTATGAACAAATAGATAATTAACAACAAGCTAAACATCCCATCAGCTTTGCATAGGGAGGATTATTTTTAGATTCTCTTTAAACTCAAAGGATCTAGTCTGATGTCTCAGCTGAGGCAATAAAAATAGTACAAGAAAAAAGAACGTTGATGTCAAACCATGCATTTTCATAGAGGGCTACCATGTAACAATTACTGCAGGAGTTTTGTAACTCTTCCTTTTTTTGCAATTGGTTATCCCTGAGTGACAGTGCTCATAATCATTTTGCTAAATCAGATTTTGCTAAAAAATAAACTCTGTGCTGCAATAAAAGATGTACAAAAAACCCCAAAACTAGCCTCAGGATGAACAACATAATGTGCAGAAAAAAAACCCTCAGAATACTCCCTCAGCAAAAAGAACAGCAGATTCTTGTTTTCTCTATTGGTATTTTGTTTTAGACTTGTGAGTTTAGAATGCCGAAAAGCCAAATCTGATGGTTGTTATAGCTCATGGGTTTTCATATTCCTCAATTTCATTCTGAGAAGGGTGAGGGGGATATTCCAGGGTCTCCTCTTCCTGAACCTCAGGGATACTTACTGTGAGTAATGCTGCCTTTTTTTTTTTTTTTTTTTTTGCCTCCTTGTCTGCCAAATTATTTCCTCTGGTCTGGAATTGCATACCCACCTGGTGTCCTTTGACATGGACAATGGAGATTTCTTCTGGATCACTGATTGCCCCTAGGATTTGCTTTATTATTTCCCCATGAATTAACCCTCGTCCTCGAGTGTTAATTAAACCTCTTTTTTCCCATATTTTACCAAAAGCATGTGCAACTCCTTAAGTGTATTTTGAATCGGTGAAGACAGTGCCTCTTCTCCTTTTTAATCTTTTGAGTGCCCTTAGCACTGCATATAATTCACAGGCTTAGGCAGACCAATTTGCCTTCAGAGGCCTTGTTTCTACTACTTCTTCAGATTTGCCATCTACTATGGCATGTCCCAGCAATTTTTCCTTTTATTACCCTTGCTGATCCATCTACAAACCATTTTTCTTTTTATTCCAATTTTTCCTCTCCCAGGTCTGGTCTTACCTTGGTTTGCAGTTCCACCATTTCAGTGCAGTCATGGGAGGTTTCCTCCAGTGCCTCTCCAAACAGAAACTGGGCTGGGTTCTGAGCAGCTGTTGTCTTAAGTTTTAAACCATGTGAATGCACCAAAATAGTCTTATACTTCAAGAGTCTGGCATCTGTGAGCCATTTATCTGCCTTTTGCTGCAGAATGCTCCTCACATTGTGTGGTGAGTATACTACTGGGGGAGCCCCAAATGTTACCTTTTTAGCTTCTTCCACCAGCAGAGCTACTGCCACAATAGCTTGCAAGCAAGTGGGCCATCCTCTGCTCACTGGATCTAAAAGCTTAGAGACATATCCCACAGGTGGTTTTTTTGTCCCTGCCCAAGTCTGAGTTAAAACACTAATCCACAAACAATTGAAACCACCTGTTTACATCTGACAAATTCAACACAGGAGCAGTTATTAGTGACACCTTTAACCTTTTAAATTTTAATCCATCTTGTTCAGTCCATTGCACTTTATTAGTATTTAGTTTCTCATAAAGAAACCTTACCTTTTTACTATATTCTTCAATCCATTATCTGCAGTATCCTAATAGTTCCAATAATTGCCTGATTTCCCTCTTTGTCCATGGAGGAGGGGCAGAGCTATAATTCCAGCCACCCTTTCAGGATCTAATTTGTTTTTACCTTTTGATATCCAATTAGGTACTTTACCGTTGATTCAGCAAATTGTAGCTTTGATTTTGAAACTTTTGATTTTCAGAAAATTCAACGCAATTGTACATATTCTCATTTGCTCATCCCTTGGGCCAGTTATTAACAAATTATCAATATATTGTAATAACTTAATTCCTTCTGCTGGCACGAATTGACTTAATGATTGTTTAAAGGGCCAGACCAAATAGGTTAGGAGAATCCACTAATTTTTTTTTTTTTTTTTTTTTTTTTGACTGCAAGTCTAAAAGGCATCTTTTAGACCTATTACACTGTATCACATTCTCCGGAGGGATCCTGTTTAGAATAGGGATTGGCTACCACGGGGAAACTTTAAATTGAAATTGATTCATTTTCAACCTCCCCACCCAGGACTGACACAGGGGCCGGGGCCGGGGCGAGACGCCCCCCCTGCTCGGGGGGGGGGGGGGGGGGGGGGGGGCTGCTGTGTCGGCAGCGGCAGTGAGCCCGCCAGAGAGGGTCAGGTTACAGGGGCTGGGTGGGGACAGGACTCCCCGGGCCGGGGAGGAGGATGCGCACACTGCGCTCCTGCCGGGGGAGCTGCAGCCGCAGAGACACTGAAGCCGGAGGTAAGGGGGGCTTCGCCCGCCAGGTTTGGAGCGAGGGTTTCGGAGCGGGGGCAGAGCCTGGGTTTGTATGCGTTTGCGGTAAAAGTTTTACCTTACACACAAGGCTTTTTGGTGCTTGCTTTTCCCTTGCCCCATTTTATTAAAAAAACTACACACAAACAGATGTTACAAGGCTGGGAATTTGCTGTGGCAATACTCACTGGGATGGAGTAATTGCATTCTGGCAGCAGCAGCTTTCCAGCAAAGCTCTGCCATAGTAATTCCAGTGGATTACAGTGACTACCAATGACAAAACTCCTTCCTGTGGATTTGTGGATTTTGTCCAGGGAGATTAAATCCCTGGAGTTCAGTTCTAGGGCAACGATATAGAAAAGCACAGTAATGCTTTGTTACTTGGTTTAAACAGGTAAAAAATTTACTAGTTTTATCTTCAAGCAACTGAAGCCTTGGTAACACAGATGTTCAAATATATTCTTGATTTTATGTTTCATTCATAGACTTTGCTTTGCTTCAGCCTTGTAGCTCAAACTTTTATTACCCCTAGAATTGAGAAACAAAAGAAAAAAGAAAGAAAGAGAAATCTGGAAGGAAAATAAGAGGCATATTTGGTGACTTGCATGCACCACAGCAAGCTGAAATACCCTGTACTTTACAAAGCAATTTAGAAATGCCTTTATTCATTCCTTATAACTAATATCTTTTAGTGAATAAATTTTCAAAGGTAAACAAAATATATATATTCTGAATCTTGCTTGAACCTTCTCTTCAGTGTAAATGTATGTTTTACACACATGTAACAATTGACCTCAAAAAAGTTTAAAACATCTGGTAATACCTAGTTTATTAATACAGTCTGGCCAATCACACTTATTCCATCAATTCTCTGTTTTTTTTTTTTTTCTGCCCTTATATGTTTGACATGAAATAAGAAACCACACAAGTTCTTATGCAGCTGTTGTGCCTTCCAAATTTTAGAAGCAGCATATCTTTTTCTGTTACTCTTACTGCTCAAGTTCTTTATTTTGCTACAGTAGGAAAAATAGTAAGTTCCAAACAAATCAAGGAAAAAATATTGATATTAATATTTTTGAGCGTAATAGTAATTTGGACATGTTATAAAGACACTGTTAGAATTAATTTCTTAAATTAAGTATCCTTTGCAATTTTAATATGCAGACAAATGTTAGATAATAAAATTGCAGAAGTGACACTGATACAGAAAAGATCCATTTGTAGATGACATCACTATCACAGTTCATCTGCATTACAAAATGTATTGTCTCCCCAAAATTAAGATTGAGTTAGGCAATTGTTAGGCATTTGTTACTCTAATTATTTTTAATAGAGGCTGGACTGTATGCTACTGAATGCATCTCATTCTTCATACTTCTCTAAAATTCCTTTCCCTGTTCTGAAAAAATTCTCGGGTTGTAGATACTCTTTGGATACTTTTTTTCTTCTTATACTATTTCCTTTTGTTGTGTTCTCTTCCCAAGGTGGATGTTTACTTTTTATTTTAACCATGAAGACTTAAAGAATGGAGTATAATATAAAATACACTTGTTTCCTAAAAATCTATAAACATCCCATCACATGGCAACAAATGGATGAAACAATGCAGTGTGGGTTTTCACCATTTGAGTATATTGAAGCTACACAAAATAATTAATTTCCTCTAGTGTATTAGAGGAAAAATAATTACAAGATCCAGCACAGGTTTACTGCTACAGTCTTAATCATCTCACCTCCACCATAAGGTAATCTTGTCCCAATTATAGATCCACCTGGAAATGGGTTTAAAGCTAGATTTAGGTTTTTCTTGGCCAAGTGTAGGAACAGAAATGACTTGACAACATAATTAATAGAAGCACCACTAACATTAAAATGCAGACTATGTAACACTCCATGTGCCAGGTGCAATGTTGTGTCTTTTTGACTTAATGATTAAATTTGAAGCAGCTATGAAATGTTTTTTCTGTTATTCTCAGTAAGACTGAGAATTAAATTTCTTATTTAGAGCAGGAGTATTTTAGTGGTTTAAGGTTAATCTAGTTAAAATGCAGCGTTCTACTGGAAATTTTGTGGAGATTTTTAAAAAACGAAGCATTCTGCAAACTTGAAGCATTTGAAGTTCTAAATATTGGTGTTTTCTAAGCCATCTTTTGTGAAATATAAAATATCCGTGAATGACTTTTTCAGTAAATTCTCTGTTTCCGTATTTGAGCATTGTCAGATGTCTTGCAGCCCTTTTTGTAAATGAAAGAAGGGCATGTCATCTACTCATAATACTCCTTCCTGAAAAATTGTAGTAGCAAGTTTCCAATAAGTTAATTATTGCAATTTTCTTCAGTCTCACTTAGAAAAAAAATTTCACCCTGGTAATTCAGTCAAACTTCTGCTACTCAAAGCTAACCTGTGTCTTCCATTTTGTCTCAGGCCTTTACAGTAGCGGGCACAAGATTTATTTTACAGCCTTTCAAAAATCTGTTTCCAGTCTTTGAGATCTTGTAGCACACCCTTGGTCATGGTGCCTTTCTGTTATTTTCTTTTCCTTGCTTCTCTTCTGACCCTTAAGATCTCTTCTTTGTCTTCATTTTTCTTTCATGTTTTTTAAATAGGCAGAAAAGCCAGCTCAACTAAACTCTCCAATTGTTTTAATATTTTAGTTTGTCAATACTTAGAAGCCAAAGTAATTTTTAAGTCATGAAGCTTGATTCTTCAGTCTTCAGCTCCAGATGTCTACTACATTTTCTCTAAGACACTTCTGTCATTCACTGGGCAGGCTGTGTGGAATTCACCTTTTGTAGCAATAATGGAACACCTTCATCCACTTTTTAATTTTTGGTTTGCGAGCCTACATTTCAGTTACGTGTGAAATTCTTTCAACATCTGTTCTTTGTTCAGAATTGGACACGATGAAAAGTTTAGTTCCCTTAGAAACAATTCCTTTATCTGTGCAGAATGCTTGTTAGGTTGGCCAAAGCTCATTTTTGCTAATAGCATGTGCTGGGTGAAGTCAGCTCTGTGCTGTTATGGATAGCTACAATTTGGAGGCTTAGGTTAGGGTAGTTTCAAAGCATGAACAATAAACCCATTCTGTGTGTTCAAGCTTGGCTGTATCATGAGTGCCTGGCTTTTAGGAAGTAGATTTACAGGTTTCAAATTGTATCTTCAGACCAGAAAGGTGGTACCACACTGACTGCTTTGAGTGATGGATTTCTGATCTGGGGTGACTGCAACATAGTGTGAATGTACATAAGTTATTTTTCAGGGAGCCAGCTCACCTCTGGGTATTCACCTATTACAGCAGCAGGAAGTGCAGTTTGGCATCATCATGTCGTTAGGACTGATTCCAAATCTTTGACCTCTGAAAAGCTGACAAAATACTAACAACCTGCCTTGGAAAAGAGTGAGCCATATATTTAATAAGCCTCTTTTCAAAAAAATTACTAACTAAAAAACACCTCACAAACGTTTGGATCTGCAAAGTGGTGATTTATCAGGGATGGCACTTGGATTTGTTAAGATGGCCGAGGGCTAGGATTAGGATGGATAATCTTTTTTGAACTATTTTTCCTGTTATTCTCACTCCTATTGGTCAATGGTAGGCTTTCCTTCTTTTTCACACAGTCTTGATTCACTCTAATTTACTTCTCTTACCTCAGCTCCCACAGAAATAATGTTGATCTTTACTGTAGAGTAGGAATCGATGATTTCTGGATAGTTTTACCCTTTTCCTCCTTACCCTGGTCTTCTTTTCCAAAGAAGGAACTCTGTGAAGGAGGTTTATTTTGTTGTAAGAATTGAAACCATGCATTTTCACAGATTTTGAAGTTTTTCAGCCAGTTCGAAAACTAATAATTTTTCATAAAAGTGTTTGCACCTTTTCAATAAATTATAATTTACTTTTTCTTTAGGAGATTGCTGTGAAAATGCTGGCAAAATTAAACGGACTGAACTCAGAACCTTATAACATCAAGCATGATGCAGCCTGAAAGGGTGACAGAGTGATCAGCCACACTTAGAGCTGCAGGATAAGCAGCATTATTGATTGTGAGGTGCTGAATACAGCTTAGCTGTCAGCCAGCTGCCTCACATACAGGCAAAAGCCTAAATATAGGATCAGAGAGCTCAAATCAGGGTCACCAGGCTATATATGACAGCCTTAGCTGACTGACTGCTGGTGAGCAGAAAAAAGTCTGAACAAGCTTCCAGGCTAACCACAGCCCCTTTCAGAGACATGTCGCACAGAATGATTAGCAGTTCTGCAGGCACATCTGGGGGACAGGGGCGTGATCTTGCGCTTAAGGAAATCAGTTTATCACTTATAAAGCTAATCCTTTATGCCAAAATATAATAGAAATAATGCCAAAACAGTAGAAATCCAGCTGAAAAGATGAGGGTTTGATGCACAGAATTTTCTCACTTAAGGAGGTTTTTAAAATACATGCAAACTAATCTGGGTCTGCTAGGAACTTTAAAAGACTTTCACAATTGCTAAAATGTAGAAGTCATTAATCATAATACAGTTTACAAAGACATTTCATCATTTGTACAATTGAATGTAGAAAAATTAATTTCTCTGGTAAGAATTTTTACTGTGACCAGATGAAAAAGCAAGCTATAAAAATGGTCGAAAAGAAAACATTGAAAACTACTTGTTTTCTTTTTATCTGTTTGTTTTCTAAACAATTGGAAAAATATTTTAAAAAAAGAAAAAGAAATCCCTCAAGCCTTGCTAACCCCTTAAAGAATTAAGGATTTGAACTCCGCCCAAACTTCCAAGTTTTACTCAAAATGGCATTTGGGTTTTGGTTTTAGCACAGCTTATCCATCACCTAATGATAGAAGATTTTTTTTTTTTCTGCTGTATTCTGTTCCTCCTTACTGCATTTATTCTTCCTTCACTTTCTTGTCTTCAACTGCACTTCTCTGGTATTAAGACCATTGACACAACCCTGGGTGAGCACAGCCTGTGCAGGGGAGAGATTTGTCCACAGGGGCGAGGAGGGGTTTTTGTTAATGCATGTGTGTGTGTCTCAAAGTGTGGACAGGCTTCAGGCTACAGCTACGAGAACCAGACACTTGGAAGTGTTCATGTGTCTGTAGAGAATTTGGTCCAGAGCATGTGATACTTCAGGCAGATAATCTAAAATACTTCTTTTATATTGATAACTGAAACCTGCCGTCTAAAAGTCAAGAATTCTTCTCCTTTTAATCTTCACAAGCTAGAAATGCTTGTCTCTGTAATCCCTGGAATGTATAATTTCTAAATTAAGTTATCAAGGACTGGGTTCATATTCCACTTGATTGTAATTTAGTTTCATTCTTTACCTGTATCACAAAAAATATTTTTTTTGTAGTGGATTTACAGAATTCCTTTCCTTTATATTTTTCTATAATATTATTTCTAAGGTATCAGAATATTTATTAGTTTTAAGTAAGAGTTATAATCTTTTATTTTAGATAAAAATTGCATCGCACAGCATGTTTTTTTCTCTGTTTTAACAAATATGTATATAAACACCTGTTAAAAAACCCCCACCAATCCCTATGTTAAATAACTGAAAAGGCCTTGTTTTCTGGAATAACTCTAGACCTTATCTTATGATGGACCTTAAGAAACCATGTTCTCTATCTTGCAGGAGAGCTTTGGTCTCCTTGTAGGGAGTTTCATTGTGCTTACAGGTTTATCCTTCAGGTTATGATTTTCAATCTAGATATTTTGGAAAATTTTCATATATTTCCAAACAATCCAAAGATAAACATCTTGGACCAAAATCTCTCTTAGTTGTATAATCAGAAAGAGATATATATAGATAAGTATTTGGAAAATTTTGTCAGGCAGTGGTCAGATTATTTCTGTAACTCATTGAAATAGTGAAATAAACCTTGAATCAACTCCGGCCCTGCTGAGAAAATCCTGCTATGAACCTCTGCTTGCTATTCAATGACTAAATAAATTTGAAAACCTGTCCTTTAGCCTGGAGATCAACTCAAATATCTGGGGAAAAACAGCATAAAGGGTGCAGATCTGGCATCCTTGTTGCCGAAGAAAGGGTAATTAGTACTCTAGCTGTTAGTGCTTTTAATATGGACGAAACATCTTTGTGTTTTGACTAACAAGGACAGAAAAGCTAAGGTAAAATGCTATTATGCTACTCTCTTCCAGACATGTTTGCCTTACTCCTACTAATGACTTCTTTGACATTGAATCATTTCGTGAAGAACTTTGGAGCATAACATTTACCTAAAATTTTTTGAAGTCAATCTAAAAGCCCAGAGATTTTATCTGTAAATTTGAGAAATACAAGAAAAAAGAGTGGATACTTTTGAGAGTACAATACTTTTGAGAAATTTAATGGTCTAGAGACATAAAAGGAAGATGGTATGCTGGAAAAGTCAATTGATATGAAAAAACAAGTACTATGCTATTGTTTTGTTTTTTTTTTTACAGATCACCTGGCTTTTTGAATATCAGCCTTTTCATTACCCAACAACAGGTGAGGACTGTTACTCAATCTCCCCACAATACTGTTACTTGCAGTCTTGTGGGGAGATTTTCAACTAGAAACAAGGGAGTGGGAATCAGAAAATACAGATCATCAAGGTGTGACAGTACAACTTCACTTATTTGCTACTCCGAGGTGAATATTGTCTCAGCATTTTAAGGTGTTTCCTACTCATCTTAACAAACTCAATATCTTTAGTAACATGAGGCAAACTAATGCAAAGTAGTAAAAAATATTCTTTTATTTCAAGTAACATTGAATTTACTTGGACTATTTCAAAATTTTTTTGTCAGTAAGTTACTGGTATTAAAATCAGTTTATTATACCAGTGCTATCAACCAAGTCAAATATTGCCCTTAGGTCACAGAGCCAAATACTTTTAGCAATGTAGCTGTACTGCATTTAGCCATAATATCTGTCTTAGAAAAGGTAATTTACACAAGCAAGGTGACTGTGCACTGATCGAGACTGTATAGGAAACTGTCTGGCATGAGAAAAGGGAGAGATCTTTACCCCAGAATGTCTAATGTTGCCTCTCTGTGCTGTGTCCACAGACAAGGGGGCTGCCAAGCTGTGAATCTGGAGTAGCATGCTTAAGTCAATGGAATTACTCTGGATTTTCTCCAGCTCAAGGCCATGCAGCTTTTGGCAGTGAGTACTCAGCAGCTCGTAGAATCCTGACCTTCACTTTATGCATTGGCACTGATCTCTTAGCTCATTTCTGACAGTTTTATTAAGTAAAATCAGCTTAAATGAACTGGTGCATGATTTAACTTCAGTTACTACAGAAAACTCCATTGCTGGAGTTATTGTTTTGAAGGCTCACAAAAATTTCAAACCTTACAAACAATAATATAAATATCTATAGATTATATGACTTCCTATATATAAACACCTTTATATTGATATAAAAATACTTTATATATATAAAATATTACCTATTTATATATATAAATAGGTAATTAAGGCTTAAAAATACTCAAATATGCAGGCATGAGCAATGTTTTAAATCGAGATAACATCTAAACCAGAGAATCAATGAAGAGGAGAATTCAGTGCTTGAAATTAATATAGTTGCATGTCAGGACTGCACACCATGTCTACAGGACTAAAAATCTTTTCATTTTGAAAGCACTGATATGTTTTTCCACTTGTCTACTTGTGCAGGTTGTCTGAGCACTTTCCAAGTGGGCTTCAAATTATTAGCTGCAAACAGACCTGAACAGTATCTTTTGCTGCATATGCACTACTCAGTAAAGAAATGACAATGACTAATTTTCTTAATTAAATTTGCTCTCAATTTCTTCTTTTGTCTTATTTCTCTTAATATATGTTTAAAATATCTTAAAAGAACTTAATTTTTTAGCCAGTGGTAAGATATTCAGTCTAAAATTCCTCAGCATCTATGGATGTAAAGAAGCTGGAAATAAGGGCTTGGGGCCAATCAGTGTCCCTCTTTTGGGTCACAAAATAGGTAAAACTTAAATAGATATCTGTGTTTCCTCTAGATTCAGTCCTCAGAAAACAGTGAAAGATACTGATGATCAAGTCTGCCTATTGATCAGTGTAAAAGAGGAGATCACAACCTTGCATGTATAGACTTACAGGAATCCCTTAAACAGTTAACACTTGATGGATAATTTCTGCAGTAGTATCCTTCCCTCTGCCTTGGGAAACCTGCAGAAATTCTCAGCTTAGAATGAAAGAGACTCAAAAAATTCCTGTCCCTTGAACAAGCTTGTCCCTCTCCACATGGAACAGACTGGCCTGCAGGTAAGGACGTGCAGGGAATTCTGTGCCAGCTGATGGTGCTGATGGCTTCAAAGGAGTTAGACACATGGTGGAGCAAAGACGATTAGATAGACCAGGCAGTGCCTTGAAAAATTATTCTTAGTGTTTATCACGAGTCAATGCACATTTCCCCTCACATGTGCAGGAAAGGTCCTGTTACTCTCAACAATGAAGTCAGAAGTAAATGAAAGTAGAAATTAGTAAGAATCAATGAAGTGTGTTAATAAATGGGTTTTATTTTATTGAAACCTCTCAGGGAAGCCAATTTATAGGAGGGAGAGGGAGTGCCTTGGATTTTCTATCATTGCTTTATTATATCATTTTTGGCTGAAAGAAATTCAGATTTGTTGATACATTTAAAAGAAGAACATCTTTTTCATAGAGAACTATATATTGACAATATAATGCATAGTAGGAGAAGTTGTCTGGAATTATCAACAATAGGTCAGCACAGATGCATTGTGTTTTTTTTAAGAAAGATCAGAAAAGGTCAGATATGAGCCTTTCCTTCTTGTACAATTCTCAAATATCTAGCCAAATAAGTAGTGTTGTAGGTAGAAATTAGCTGGTTTAAAGGTGTTTAAAGGGGGAAAAGACCATTCACTCAATTACTACCTAGCTAGAATTTGGCCTTTAATATCAGCTGTAAAACTCACATCAGCTTTAAAGGAAGTGGAACACCAGCCTTACCATTAGTTTCAGTAAAGGATCAGTTCTGAAGAGTAAAAAGTCTTTGATGTTCCTCCATGGCAAAAGTCTATTGGGACTCTAAACCTTTAGGAAATGGTAAAAATTCTTTTCTATGGAAATGGTTGTGACTTTTTTGTATATTTTGCTTGACGAATATTTGCAGCAAGGGCTAGAGTAGCTCATTAAAGATGGTGTACAAGGCCTCATTCAAGAAATTGTCATCTCTAGGGCAATTTTTTGTTTGACAGCATCTATTAGATGCTTATGATTTATAGTATCTCTGTCAGTATCATTCTATTTATGTCTTTTCACAAGCCCATTATTTTAAACCTTAGGAACTGCACATTGATTTATATTACCTGGAGTTGATATTCTACTTGATTTACCTTTTAATGACTGGTTCTACACTCTTGCAAACATTTTAACTGTAGAATCATAGAATATCCTGAGTTGGAAGGAACCCACAAGTATTATCAAGTCCAAGTCCTGACACTGCACAGAACAACCCCCCAGAATCACACAATGTTTTTTCCATAGTGGTAGTGATACTAACAAACAGTGTGTTCTGCCTAAAGTGGTGAGAATTCTGTAATAGAGGCAGTCCAGAATCTTTAATGGTCTTCCTCAGCTGAGAGAGTCTCTCTTTGATTAATATTGTTCCAGTTTATATTCTGGAGAAATATGTGCTCCTCTCCATAATGAATTTATCTCATCAGAGCCCGACAGTCATTTTGATTCAGTGTCATTCTTACTTTTCAGTTTAGTTTATACACCTTATGAAATTTTTTTAAGAGATGTATCAATGTTCATTGATACATCAATGTTCATTGATCAAGATGTATGCCTCTTGCTAGGAAAAGCTTCCACATTGCCTGAGAATCTATTGTTACCTGATACTTTAGTTTAACTGGTGGCCTTTTTCAATTTACTTTTCCAAAGGATGCATTTATAGATGAGATTTTTTGTTTTTCATCAAGGTAACTTTTTCTTTCTAACACCTAATGACTTGCTGATACATGAATGTTCAAGAGATATCTTTCATAACTTTTCTCACCAGATGAGTATGTTCAGTGCAGGGACCACTTCTTGCTTATTTTTCAACAACTGAAAGATGTAATCTGTATTCAGAATCTCAGCACTGACTGCTGTTAACAATTTCTTCTTAATAGAAGCAATAATTGAACGCCACTTCTTATAAATGAAATCATAATTACATTCTCGTTATTACACTGGCATCATTTTCTTGGAGAACAAGTTTCCTGAAGGTGCAGTTTTAACTTCTAATTTTAATTTTAATAAAATACTTAATGCATTGAGACCAGCTGATGTTTTGAAGGAATAAAATAACAAGGAACATGCAGAATTCATGTATTTTTTCCTTTTTTGGAAATGATAATTGAAATTGTAAGACTGCGTAAAAATATTTTAGTGTTAGGTACCCAAAGTAATTGTAAGACTGCATAAAAATATTTTAGTGTAAGATACACTAATAGTGTCACTAATAGTGACAGTCTTCATACCTAACATGTGTTTATAGTCCCTCTCAGGAGAATGTGTGTTAGGCTTCATGTTGACTCTGGAGTTTCCAGTAACTTTTGGAGATATTAATTAATGAGTGATTTTCAAAAATGCCCTAAGGCTGTGTCAGGTAACTGGGGTCAAAGGAGTATCTGGCGAAGTGGTGTCCGGGGAGGTCAACTGGCTGGACTTCAGCAAAGCTTCCAACACTGTCTCTTGTGATATCCTCCAACAGACAAGTTCAGAAACGACAGACTGGATGAGTGAACAGTGAGGTGGATTGAGAACTGCCTGAATGACAAATCCCAGAGGATCATAGTCAATGGAACAGGGTCTAGTTGGAGGTCTGTCACTAGTGGTGCCCCTCAAGGTTCAATATTGGTCCCGGTATTATTTACCTGATTCATCAGTGACTTGGAGGAAGGGGCAGAGGCCTCCTCAGGGAGTTCACTGATGGCACAGAGCTGGCAGGAGTGGCTGACACCCCCAGAGCTGTGCAGCCCTTCAGAAGGGCCTTGCCAGGCTGCAGAGATGGGCACAGGAATGGTGTGAAATTCAGCAAAGGCAAATGCAGGGTCCTGCACTGGGCACAGACAGCCCCAGGCACCAGCACAGGCTGGAGCAGCTCTGCAGAGAAGGGCTGGGGCTGCTGGTGGACAATGAGCTGTCCCTGAGCCAGCAGTGCCCTGGGGGCCAACAGGGCAATGGGATCCCGGGGTGCATCAGGGAGAGCGTGGCCAGCAGGTCAGGGAGGTGATCCTGCCCCTCCACTCAGCCCAGGGAGGCGGGTCTGGAGTGCTGTGTCCAGTTCTGGGCTCTTCAGAACAAGACAGAGAATTCCCAGAGCAGATCCAGCGGAGGACAACAGGAATGACAAAGGGACTGGAGCACCTCTCTTACAAGGAAAGGCTGAGGGAGCTGGGTCTGTTCAGTCTCAAGAAGAGAAAACTGAGAGGGGGACCTCATCAATATCTGTCAGTATCTGAAGGGAGGGTACCAAGAGGATGGAGCCAGGCTGTTCTGGGTGGTGCTGAGCAATAGGACAAGAGGCAGAAACTTAACAAGAGGAAGTTTTGCCCGAACATGAGGAGGAATTTCTTTGCTGCGCAGATGATGCTGTACAACTGGCACAGGTTGCCCAGAGATATTGCAGATTCTCCCTTACTGGAGATATTCAAGAAACTTGTGGACACAATCCTGTGCCATGTGCTCTGGGATAGTCCTTCTTGAGCAGGGAGGTTGGGCCAGATGACCTTGCTAGCAGTCCCTTCCTACTTTAATCATTCTGTGATTCTGTGAATGTATGAATATAAACTGCACTTCTGGGACCAGGTTTTGCTCTCAATGATGACATATTACTTAACTATAGCTTTAATAAAATCATCCTTATTATCCCTCACTTTAAAGCATAGGTTTGACAAGCACAGTTGATATAGGACCATAACTGGGCAGCATTCCCTTTGATATCTCTGGTACAAGTGCAAGCACTGGAATATATCTGTGTCTGCAGGAAAACGGGAGATCCTTACATGAATCAGAAATACATGAACCCATGTCTCACTTCCCGAGAGACAAAGCACCTCAAACCCCGCTTAATACTAACCAGTATAATAATTCCTGATGCCACCAAAGCAGGATTTTATTTTCAGGCATAAAGCAAATGCGGAAATAGACTGGGAAGCTCTCAGATCTCAAGCACCCACATATGGAGCTATACAATAGGCAGGACAGCATCCAGCATCCACAGCCATGTTCACAGTCTGTCAGTATGTGGCTCCCTCCTAGCAATCATGTCACAAAGGCTGTCAGTGTGTGGCACACCAGAATGAGGTCTCTGGCTCTCACTGGAAGCATTTTTCTGGTTTCTGTAGTAACTCAGCTCCTCTCAGCCAGTTTTTTCTCATAAAAAAAAAATAAAAAAAAAATCCTCTTTTCTCTGTTCCCCAGCCATGTTCAGGCTAGCACTTGTTATTTTTTCCAGTTTGTCCTGATACTGTCCCAGAGAGACTATTTGTTTTTTCAAGTGGAGATGAAGGAATCTTTCTTTCATTTCCAAATCCTATGATCTTTGCTACAACTCCAGGAAAGCTGCACTTGACAAATTCACAGGTTTCTGAGGGGGAAAATAAAGAATTCAACCTAAGTAGAGAAATAGAGAGGCACAACCTATATTTTACACTCTAAAAGAGACATTAAGGTGACTAATTAAAATAAATGTTTTCTTTAGCTTCTTTAATACAAGACTATAAAGAATATTTTATTTTTTAAAATATAAATATTTCCAAAGCTTTCTGTTCTATAATATCCTCCAAATATAATGGCAATATTCTCCAAATATAAAATTTCTATAGTATTCTTTTTCAACTCATACAGACAAAAAAATCCTCCCCACTACTTTTGAGGTGAAAAAAGGAAGTATAAGAAAATAAATCAAATGTGTACAGAGCTACACATGTGAATTTTTCAACATTTTCCAGACTTGGAAATATTGAAGATATTTAATTTGGAAAATGCTGACAGAAATAGATTATATGAAGGTTTGCTATGAGAAAACAGATTGTTTACTGAAAGGTTGATTGCCCACATGAGAAGGAGCACTCCTCTCTCATTGTGGACCTGGAAAATGTACTGCCTGAGATTTGAATCATGACAAAATAAAATAAAAAGTGAGCATAAGTGTCCAGAAATTTTTTAGTTACGCATATGTTTATTTCTGAAACCTTATAAGATTCCTTATATCTGTAATAGATCCAACCTGAATTTGCCAAGTGTCAACTCATTTTTTTCAGCTGGAAAGCCAACTTTCCCTTCAAAGTCTGAATTAGCCCCCATTGTATTAAATAAATGTGTAGCAAATCAAATGAAGGAAAGAAAGGAAGAGTGGAGGCAAACACTCAGACATAAGTATTTCATAAAATAGAGATTTGATCCTCTAAGAAAGCAAATCTTAAAGTACTGAGTTGTACTTTCAGGTGTGGAATATGAAACTGTGAAATAACTAAAGGATTTTTGCTCTGTATTTTGTTTGTATCAAGTTGCTTTATGGTTCAAGAAATAAGAACTTTATGTTGAATTTTACTAGAATGCCTTTAGGTTTATGACCTGCAGACATTTATCCATCTGTTGGGTAAATTAGCTTTCAGTAAATGAAATGAGCAGTGCAGTCGTAAATTAATGTATTTTAATTAACCTACTTTTACTATCCTGAACTTACCTTACTTTTGTTGCAGTTGTGTAAGGTTATGCTTTTATACATGCTAGCGAAAAAACTAAACTTCTCTAAACTAAAAGTCCCTTAAGGAAAGAGGTGATATTTTTAAAAAATTATTTTTATTGCCATTGTAGCAGCTGAAGAGTTAACAGGTGTCACGGAATGTGAATTTCAATACAAGTTTACCTACAAAATGCTGGTCATACAGGAAGTAAAGAGGATCATGATCAGCCATAGAGAGGTGTTAATTTACCATCTTTGCCTTAAAGTAGATGATGCCGAGCAGTCACAGATTAAGAGCCAAGGACTGATACCTAAATCATAGTGAATATGCTTTACTTGTATAGATATGGGTCCCTATTGAAGTAGAGTTGGAGCTATCTCAATTTCCTTATCTTCCTCAGAGTTGCAAAACTTGGTCTCTGGGGTTAGTGCAATTTTCCATCCTGTTCCCAGAGACTTTCAATTCTTAATGCTTTTAAGATGAGGGGTTGATAAGCTGAATGGGAATTAACTGAAATCATGAGCAAACTGCCTATTTCTTTATCCAGTGTGAACACTGGCATACCCAAGGTATATGAGATTCTTCTTTCACCGTTACTGTAAAGTTTTCTCATTTTGCTCTTTTATAATGGAGGTCATTCTTAATTCCACATCGATCCCAGAATGGCTCTTCAACAATTCACACAGAAAATGGGGTAGTTAATTTCAAATAACCAGGTGTTACACTTGTGACCGAAATGAAAAAAAAAATACACCTTCCCTCCTCCTATATAATTTTACAGAATAGTGATTTTCCCCCATTAACCTGTGTCTAGAGTTTCAAGCAGGCCTCATGCATATGGATTCTAACCAGGAGTTGAGGTCTGTGTGGCACAAACAAGGTGAAGCTCCCAGACAGGCCCTGCTGAAAACAGCATCTTCTGAGTACTTGTGCCTCTTTTCGGGTTGTAAGGGTTTAAAAGCGACGCAGGAAGATTCAGCTTTTTTCAGATTGAGACAAAGTGCAGATGATTCTACATGGACTGTCTTCAAACAATGAGTTTTCATACACTGGAGTAATGAAAAATCTTGGACTAGACATCAAAATAACCACACTTAAAAATACCTTGAAACGGTCAGTGAGCATCCATTTCATAGTTTTCTTAGAGCATTGACCACTCACCATTCAACCAGTCTCTCAGGCTGCCACATAGTTTCTCTGAGCTTCTGTGTTTGATTTGTGTTTGCCTACTACCTGTTGATGTGCTAAAGGTTGAGATTGATATTTTAGATTTTACTTTTAAAACCAAATATTTTGATAACGTCAGATTCAAAATTTCACATTTGGAAGAACAAAGAAAATCTCATTTTAAAAGAAAAATTCTAGCAGAGCCAAGTTTCATTGACAGAAATTACAATTTATTAAGGTTTAGCCTCAGTAGGTAACTCAGGCTCACACAGCCCCTTGCTCACTTAGCCCTGGTGGGATGGGGGACTGACAATGTACTGTACAAATGAAAAAGACAATACTGGAACTATTACTGACCATAGTCAAAAATATCATCAGTTTGTTACAATATGGCTATTTTTCAACTCCTCCTCCTTTTTTACTCTAAGCTCACTTTTTTTGAACATTACTTACTTTCAAATACTGTAAAGTGTCATTCAGTAGTTGCGCTATTGTTATTTGGGTAGAGACAAAAAAAAAAAAATTGTTCTGCTGCAGAACTGGTAAGAAATTAAAACTAGACTCACTGCCACCAAATACTAAGAGGAAAGGTTACAATGTCTTTCACTAACAATACACAAATAGAGCTGAAATAAATTCCTTAGAAGTTGAAAAAGTCATCTGTCATTTGAAATTATCTTTACTTGCTTTCATTCACAGAGTTTGAGACATCATTCAAGACTTAGAAAATATTTTCACATTCTCTCTTCAAAGACATTCACTAATGCTCCAATTTTACTTCTATAATGCAACTCTCTATCCCTAAAACACCCCAAAATGTGTTCTTTTCTCTTCTTTTATTTATTTTACCACTACAGTTAGTGGCTGGTGCAATTAGGATTAATGATCAAATTAAAAGGTATCCCAGTGGGTGACTTTATTTAAATATTCATATTACACCAGTAATGTCTTGTTATATGTAATAGATCTAGAAAGCTCAATTAAATCTTTACTTGAAGAAGGCTATTGAAGTTTCCCCCAGATTCTTTATAAGACTGACTTAAGTCAGAGGAATTCTACTTGAAGGGAACTCTTTTTCTCACATAATTGCCATGAATGGAATTGAACTGCCCTGATGAATCTTATTAGATGTTTGGACATCCACTTGTTCTCAAATTAATATTCCACTAACCTTAGTTAAAAAAATTAATATTACCAAATTTGAGAACAGAAAAGTATTTAAAATATTGATGAAAAACCACTTGTTTATTACTCAAGAAAGCATCAAAAATAGGTGATATTAGGGAAATATTTACAGATTTCTTTTAGTTTGAATGGCAATCAACACCATGAGATACGAACTAAGACCTTAGGACAACTTTTGGTATTACCACATAGTATGATGCTTGCAGAAATCTAAAGAAATCCAGCAAGTATCACCTGTTCAATGAGTTTGGTGAATGTAAGCATTTTTTGTCCCTAAGAGTAAATTGCTGAGGAGAATTAGATTTGTTCGATGGGCTAATTTTTACAAATATGAGTGGGTAAAATGTTCAGTTCTGTTAAAGGATTGTATATGAAAGTAAATTTTAAATGTATCTGGTTTTCAATCTTGCAGGGAATATGAGGGACTCCATACGTGTCCCTTACGCTTACAAGTAGGATTGACTTTATTTTTTTTTTAGACATTTTTTTTTTTTTTCTAAAGACCAAGATTTGTTGAAACAAGATTTTGTGATTTACCCTATTTAAGATCACATCAGCCACAGATACCTTCACACAGAATCACAGAATCACTGGGTTGGAAGAGACTTTCAAAATCATCAAGTCCAGCCTTAACACCTCAAATAAACCATGGCACCAAGTGCCACATCCAGTCTTTGTTTAAACACATCCAGGGATGATGACTCCATCACCTCCCTGGGCATAACATTCCAGTACTTTATCACACTTTCTGTAAAAATATTTTTCCTAATATCCAACCTATATTTCCCTTGGCACAGCTTAAGACTGTGTCCTCTTATTCTGTCAGTTGTTGCCTGGAGAAAGAGATCAAGCCCCAGCTGACTATAACCACCTTTCAAGAGGAGTCTTTCAGTAGAGAGTGATACCGTCACCTCTGAGTGTCTTTTTTTCCAGGCTAAACAACCCCAGCTCCCTCAGTTGTTCCTCACAGGGTTTGTGTTCCCAGCCCCTCACCAGCCTCGTTGCCTCTTCTGGATGTGCTCAAGAGTCTCAACATCCTTCCTGAACTGAGGGGCCAGAGCTGGACACAGCACTCAAGGTGTGACCAGTGCTGAGTACAGGGGCAGAATGATCTCTCTGCTCCTGCTGGCCACACCATTCCTGATCCAGACCAGGTGCCATTGGCCTTCTCGACCACCTGGGAACACTGCTGCCTCATGTTCAGCTACTGTCACCAGAACCCCCAGGTCCCTTTCTGCCTGACCACTGTTCAGCCACACCATCCCCAGCCTAGAACACTGCAGGGGGTTATTATGGCCAAAATGCAGAACTCAGCCCTTGGACTTATTAAACTTGGTCTTATTGGACTCTGCCCATCCATCCGACTGCTCCAGGTCTCTCTGCAGAACCCTCTTCCTTTCCAACAGATTGACACATACTCCCAGCTTGGTGAGTGCAAATTTATTAATGAAAGACTCAATACCCTCATCCATGTCATCAGTGAAAATACTGAACAGAACTGGCCCCAGCACAGACCCCTGAGGGACACCACTGGTGACTGTCCCCAGCTGGATGCAGCACCATTCCCCACCACTCTCTGGGCCCGGCCATCCAGCCAGTTCCTAGCCCAGCCAAGAGTGCTCCTGTCCAAGCCGTGGGCTGCCAGCTTTTCCAGGAGTGTGCTGTGGGAGACAGTGTCAAAGGCCTTGCTGAAATCCAAATAGACAACATCCACAGCCCTTCCTGCATCCACCAGGCAGGTCACCTGGTCATAAAGGAGGTCAGGTTGGTCAAACATGACCTACCCCTCCTAAACCCATTCTGGCTGTGTCTGATACCCTGGCCATCCTGTAGGTGCTGTGTGATGACATTCAATATAAACTGCTCCATTGCCATCCTGAGGTAAGGGTAACTGGCCTATAATTACCAGGATCCTCCTTCCCACCCTTTTTGTGAATGGCTGTCACACTGGCCAGCTTCCAGTCATCTGGAACCTCACCAGTGGGTCAGGATTGCTGGTAAATGGTGGAGAGCAGCTTTGCAAGCTCATCTGTCAGCTCCTTCATCACCCTGGGATGGATTCCGTCTGGTCCAGAGATTTATGACATCCAAGTAGCTCAGCAGTTCTCTGACTGCCTCCTCCTCGATAACAGGGGGACCCATTCTGCTCCCTGACACCATCTACCAACACAGGAGGACAGTTGTCCTGGAAGGAAAGTTGTCTTCCCACTGAAAACTGAGCCAAAGAAGGCATTAAACACTTTTACCTTCTCCTCATCTGCAGTTACTGAGTTCCCTCTCACATACAGCAGAGAACAGAGGTTGGCCTTACCTTTTCTTTTGCCATTAATATATTTGTAAAGACATTTTTTATTATCCTTTACAAAAGTTGCCAAATTAAGTTCAAACTGAGCTTTAGCCTCTCTAATTTTTTTCTACATGCCCTAGCAGCCCCCTTAAATACTTCCTGAGAGACTTGACCCTCCTTCCAAAGATGATACCTCCTCTTTTTCCTAAGTTCCTTCAAAACCTTGTTACCAATCCAGGCTGGACATTTACCTCACTGATTCATCTTTTGGCTCATAGGGACAGTCTGTTCCTGTGCAATCAAAATCTCTGTTTCGAATCATGCCCACCTTTCCTGGACTCCTTTGTTTTTAAGGGCTGCTTCCCAAGAAACTCTTTCTTAATAAGTCTCTTAAATAAGTCAAAGTCTGCCCTCCAGAAGTCCGATGTAAAAGTCTTATTGATGTTCCTCCTCATTTCACCAAATATCAAGAACTTTATAATGTCATGGTCATAACATAACCACTGTGCCCCAAGTGGCCTCCAGCCACCACAAGCATCATATTAGGAGTAAGATGAGAGATGCCAAAGATTTTATGCACCCATGCTAACCTGAAGGGCTTGTATGTGTAGTAACGGTGATTTTTCTATACCATAGATGAAGAAGAAGGAGAGAACTTGATAAATAATTGAGTTTGTTCTGAAAAATTCTGTGGCACAAAGTAAGAAATATACATGAAAGGGGGTGAAGAGAATGGATTTGCCAGAGCTAAGGAGTGTAGGAGGAGATGAAAGTAGAGATGTAGCTTTGAAAAAAAGCTTTGAAGGAAAGAAGAAGCATGGAGAAGGGAGATTTGAGGAGATACACTGAGAGAAGAGCCATAAAGAGCTGAGTTTCAAGTGCAGCTGAGCTGCAAGCATCGAGAGTGAGACTATTATGGAAAATAGGAAATTAAGTTTAATATTAGCAGTGAGGATGACAACAGAGAGCACAGCTGGGGATGTAGACAATGGAGAGGCTTCAGGGTTTGGATATGAGGCTTCTGCAGGTGAAAACAATGGGGATACCAGCAATAAAAAGGCTGACATCATCAAACTAGTAATAGGGAAAAGAAATGTGATATTATTCACACTGAGTCATATTCTCTGTGACTTAAATGGTCTTCCCCAAACAGGGTTTACCTAGGTGCACTACTAAGAGATTTTGAGGAACAATGATTTCAGAAAAATATGGACATTTTAGGTGTAACAGGATCTGTAGAAGATGGGGAGACAAACTTCTGGGTATGGCAGAGAAAGCCACATTTAAGACGGAAAGAGGTAATTAGTGTGGGGGATCTTATCTGAGAGAAAGTCAAATTAAAAGCTTCAGAATGTAACCTGAGAAATGTCACTGTTTCTTATCAGTTCTGCCTTTCCTAAAGATTTATCAAATACATTTATTGCACCAAGGAGTTGTTACGATGCTAGTGGACTACAGATACATGAGCGGAAAGATTGGTACTTAAATGAAATTGCCTCTTGGAAGAAATGCATGACAGTCTGCATTTTTAATTTCGTTTTTAAATATTGATTAAATCTATCTGTGTCTTCCATGTAAGTGGAAGCAAGCTGAATCCTAATCTCACTTTTTCAGTGCTCTAGGAATTTGGGAAAAAAAATTGAAAAGCCTGAACTCTACTTTGAAGAATCAGCATGAATTTTGAGGAACTTCATATCTAGACACACAGGGCTGCATCTTTGGATTTTTTTTACAAAGTGTGTTTGTGGTAAATATGTTCAATTAAACCATCACACTTCAGGGATGTAGTATAAAGTCCATAGTTTCTATTCTCCTCTGCATTTTATAAATAGGAAACTAACTTTGATTTTCTTGTGAAAAGAATGCATTGATTTCCTAAAGATGGCTAGAGATTAAAGACATTTAAAAGACAGGTTGGTGTTTGGTACCTTTTGACATTCTTGAATTGTCCTGTGCAGGATCTGACATTGGACTTGATGATCCTGATGGATCCTTTCCAAATCTGTATATTCTGTTAATCTGTGATATTTGACAGATTAGCAAACTGGGCTGTTTGTTTGATTGTTTAAATAGAGAATATACTTCTGGATAGTTTTTCATGACCATTCCTTGAAAACCAAGATGCAGCTCTACCTGGTGATTCTTTAAATTTCTTTGAGAGGAATAGTCCTTGACCAAGGATGCTGTGGGGGAAAAGGGGCTAGCAGTGCTTCTCTTCACTCCTGGGAAGTAGAATTATTGTGGCAAAAAGATGTTAGTGGTCAAGGGTGTAAATGGATGTCACTGAGGTCAAATATACATGTGAGTTCAGAGAATGAAAAAATCAGACGTAATATCTCTGAATAGGAAGTCCTTATGAAAGGCAAAAGACCAAAAAAAAGAGCAAATTTCAACCACAGAACTAGAGAAGATCAGTTAGAAGACAAAGGGCAGCTACTGAACATACTTGGAAAGGATTTATGTTAAAAACATTGTATTGATCCAAACAGGATACTGAATTTTTGTCTTGGACAGAAAAGGGGAGTGTTTTTTCTTCCACTGTAAGGTAGCACTAAAGTGTGCTATTATGGCATACTATGCCAAATATGCATTTGACAGTGCTAGCCAAATACACTAGCACTAAAGTATGCTAATTTGGCATATTAAGATGAGTTGGGAGAATAAGGAAGATCCTTTATTTTTTGAGATTTCTGAGGCTGAGATTTTTTTACACTAAGAATGTTGTTTTGATATTTGAAAGTGATTCTCTTGCTTGATAACAGAAAGAAGAAAAAGGGCAAAAAGTATTACAGATAATACATTAATAGATAAATAAACAGCCTGAATTATAAGGAACCGACCTGAGGAATGATTCTTTGTGACTATTCTTCCTATCATGCCTTTTGAATTCTTTGTTCACCATGTTTTGCTAAGGCGAGCATAGAGAGAGGCAATGACGTAAATGAGAATACCAAAGTCATAACAGATACACAAATTTTTTGTTTCAGTGTTTTGGTTTTTCAGGCAATAGAAAATATCTCTTAATACCTCTGTTTCTAAAATAGCTGAAATATTGTTGGCTAAAGTCAAATCTTAGAGAAACAGAAAATGTTAATTGGTCATTACACCCTGATTATAAACTGATGAACAACAAAGTATATTCCTTTGGTTTGATTACCATATGAAATGAAATCCTAGATGTGTGTTTTGGGATAAATGGCAGTGCAAAGTTTAATGGCAGAACAGAAAATTCATTGCGCTTTTTTCTTTTGCTGTTTTTTCTTTATAAGTACTTAAGAAGACACCAAGTGTCATGTTAAGGTTGCTTTGGAAGCAATTTCAAAAATATAACCAGATCTGAATGTGAAATAACATATAGTTCATACAAAGCAAATCTCATTTGTGTAACAACAAGTTCCTCCTCTTTAATAATTCTATGTCTAACTTCTTCTTCTGCTGTCCTCAGCTTTGCCCTTGGCAAAATGCAGTCCAAATGCAGAGGGCACATGCAGAAATTAACTCATGAGGCATGCAATTTAAGATACACCAAAACCCATGAGAATAAATTGAGTGCTTCTTTAAACACAAGCATTACTAATATTTATATTTCATGAAACAGTGGTGGGATGAGTCTACGTCAGAGATTGCATACTCTGCTCCTCAGTTTAAAGTACTTCCATGGACCTCAGCTGGTTTTTTGTTTGTTTGTTTTTGTTTGTTTGTTTTGGTTTTGTTTGTTTGTTTGTTTGTTTGTTGAGTGGAATGGGAGGAGCAATACAAGATAAATGGGCAAAATTATAGCAGTAAAGTATTTAGCAAATCCCTCAGGATACAGAAGGAAGAATTTTTCAGGAAAAGACAAAGTTACAATCAATAGCACGTCTTCTTTTGAAACATATGTAGGTTCTTTTGATCACATAGTATATAAACCATTCCTTCTCCACCAAAATTCAGACATCTTGTTTCTTATTTCCTGCTTCCACAGTGACAGGATACTCCGCAGATAACAAAGAACTAGCAAATCTCTTTGAAATGGGAAGTGTAAAAAGAAACCTTTCTTTGAAAATATCAGTGAGTAATACTGTGCTACCAACAAAATTACCAATCACTTCTGCTGAACATATGTAATCATAGGGATTTAACTTGAAAATAATAGATGGATATAATAAAAAAAATGGAGAAAGGGACACTGATGTAGGAGTACACTTGTTCAGAAATACATTTCTACGAAAGTACCGTAAGTATATAAATCGATAGATAAAGTAAGAAAAGAACAAAAACAGACTAGAGTCTCAATTTATAGAAATAAATTTACATGAATTCTTCAGTCTAAAGGCTGCTGTCTTGCTGTGAGTTTGTATTCTCATCTGTAGTGGAATGATTCTGCCACCAAAGATGGGGAAATCAATGTGGACTCAGCTCTGATTTATGATTTGTTAAGCCTCTTGCCAATCTCTGCAGCCTAAAGTATTTTTAACTGTAAATACATGACATTCATAATAAAAAAAACCCTCAGCACTCAAGAATCAAAAATGTCCTTTCCATCATTTCTTCATTTCTGATATTATAGTATTACTTTGGCAACCTATTGATAAGCATTGATTTCCTCTAAAAACCATGTAATGGATTCTAGCAGCTCTAAAAGTCTTTTGTGCTTAGACAGAAACCCTATTAAATCCACATATGCTGTATGGGATCCATAAGCTTCATTTTCAATGTAGTCCTTGCAACACATGCTAAAAGATATGTTACTGTTTTCCATATCAAGTCACATGTGAAGAGACAGTGTAAAGCAATTAATTATAGCCTAGTTCTGAATTTCACTTACTAAAAAACTTACTCCCTGCAGGCTGACTGTAAATATTCAGTCAAGTATTTTTTCCCCTCTGCTACATTCAGAGCTGTACAATTAAAATCCCCAGAATGGATAGTTTAACTCAGGTGAAATCTGAACAGAAAGAGTATTTGATGTGCATTACATTTTTCTAGTGCTTTTGACAAGAGTAAAACCAGAACATTTATTTATTTTAGCAAATGTTAATCAAAGCTCATATAAATTTGATTCAACATAAATGCCAGTATATTCAAAGAGGCTGGGGGAATTATTGGTTTTATAAAAATGATGAGATATTTATCTAACCACATATTTAACAGGGATTGCTCAAGAAGTGTTTTAAAAATGTAGTCTAAATAAGTTTTATCCTTAAAAGAGATTCACTCATTTAAAGAAGCTGAGGAGCAAAATTTTTTGCCAAGAGCCACAGAATTCATTTCTTCCCATATTTTCTTACTTCTGAACTCACCCAGAATGCAGCATTCTCTGTATGAAGTGCTGGAGTCACCCCCTAACTCAGTGGAGTCCCTAGGATAATGCTGGGAGCACCGTGGTTTAAAGAAGCAGAAGTTCAACCACCTTAGTAAAGCTGCCACTCTTAGGTCACAGACAAAGCAATTTTCTTGTAGGTATTAATAATTTTGTACATGTAGACAGCTGCTGGAAAAGCAAAAGCAGATCATTTCATCACGAAGGAACTTGAACAAAATGTGAAAACAGTCTTTGGGTTTTTGTGAAAAAGCATTTTTCACAAAATGTTTTTTAGCTCAGATCTGTTTAGGAGTGCTGCCATGATTCTCTGAGCATTACAAACTAGGCATCCAGGAGTGTAGTTATGAATGTGCGTTTGCATCATACCTCCTTGTGAATGGAGGAAAAAAATGTCAAATCCATACCAAATCTGTATTAGTGCCTTGTTTTCTTTGCCAAGCTAAAATAATTAAGATAGAAAGTATTTTGCACCTCATTAATTCCTAATCATTCCCTAGAGTTGCTGTTTTGCTTTGGGTTTGGGCTTTTTAAATTACTGTCATTTTATTGAGTTTTCATTTCATTATCATAGATGTCATATTTTGATAAGCTAGATCTAAGTTAAGGCCTAATCTAAATCAAATTGGTTTTCCTTCATTGCATTATTAAAAATATTGACATAAATAGCTGAAATTACTCTTAAATATTTTCAGCCTTGAAACAGTAGTATACATCCTATCCACTGTATGTGCTTGTGATGGTCCATCAAGAACATTGAATCAGTGCCTGCTTCCACAAAATCAAAACAAAACAAAAAAAAAGAGAGAAAACAAGAAGGATGAGATCTCAGAACCTGAAGCCGTAACTGGGCAATTAAACCCCAATATGCAAATGGACCAAAACTTGTAAAAGCGTAAGACCTCGTGACCAGTCAACCATTTTGTGACCATTCTTAGTCCACCTTGGGTGTAGCCCTGGCCCGGCTCTTGTCCTGCCCAAGGTGTATCCTAGAGGCCTTGCAATAAATACCTACTTTGTTCTCTAGCTCTGTCCAGTCTCTTTTTCAGGTCAGCCTTCCCAAGGCATCAAAATTATATGTAATTATTTTGCTTATTTTCATTTTGGTTTCATTTAAGGATACAATTTCATAGATTTATGAGTCTTCCAAAGTTTGCATTTTCCTCTTCTCGCTACTCCGTGTAGAAGAAGAGCTAACACATTTGGATTTCACCATCCAGAGGAGTGCTGCACCTCTGTGTGCTCAGAGCTGACTCCAGTGTGCTCAGAGTTCCCAGTTCCTTCTGCCTTGGTCAGACGGATGCAGCTCTGCAGCTCATTCCTGTAGATCCAGTCAGCAGCAGTTCTTACAGAGCTGCCTCTTGCAGAGAAACCCAGCGGGGTCCCTCACCACTGGCTGATCAGCAGGAGGTTGCCATGAGGAGTGCAAACACCTGAGCTCTGCAGAGTGTATCTCCACACTTTGTACCAGATGGATAATCCGCTGCCCTGATCCTGTGGAACACCAAGGCACATACTCAGCCATGGTGCCGGACTCTGGACATCTGTAGGATCTGTAGGTGCTGGTGTCCTTCTGCTAATCAGCCCATCCACACCTGAACTTTGCTAACAACTGAGAAAAACACAGTGGGACTCTCCTCCTGAGTTGAGCACACAAAGCTGCATGAATACTTCTAGTGCCCTTGTGATGAAGTATGTTTGTTCACTAAATCGGGGTGAAGGGAAATAGATGTGATAAAGTACATTTGTTCACTAGATGGAGGGGGGTGAAGGGAAATAGATAAAGTATGTCTGCTCACTAAATCAAGGATGAAAGGAGACAGATAAGTTGTATAACTTTACTGACCCCTTCCTGTTGAGATAAACATTTCCAGGGACATGCTAATTGCGATGATTAACCGCATCTGAAGAAGACTAATCAAGACCCTAGCAACACGAGATGGACATGCGCAAAGTACATCAAGGACAGTCACGTCAACAAAGAACAGAACTGTATAAGAGGACACCAGAGACCCGGATCGGGGCGGCAGTTTTGCGGGACGGAGAGCCCCCTGTCGCCCAGCGCTGAATCTGCTTTTGTTTTGCTTGCTGTAATTAATAAAAAAAATCCCAATTGGAAACCACAATTGGCTTTTGGTCATAAATTGGTAACAATTTGGTGCCGTGACTCGGATGGGAATGCTGGTGGACTCGCGAGGGGCTTGAGGAGGCGCCCCGCCTACAATAGGTGGCCTCGGCCCCTGGTCTTCACCCCACTCCCACCGACGATCCGAAATTCAAAGCAAAAGCAAGGAAAAGACCGGTCGACCCCATAAATTCTGTGCACAGGAGTCCGGACGAAGACGCAGGAACGCGTGAGTACTGCCCATTGAGCAGGGGAATCCGTTCGGTCGGGGTCGGGAATCCCGGAGTGCAACGTGTGATGTGTGTATGAGAGGGAAACCGGCAGCCGGATTTCCCAAGCGATTGCGGACCCTCAGTAGTGCGTTTCTCATTGCCCGCGAGGGCGTGAGCCACGAACCAGGGGAAGCGAGTGAATACGTGTGAGAGAAAGGCACTCCGGAAGATGGGACAGGGGAAGAGCAAGCCCCCTCCACCCATAAAGCCCTCTCCAGTACCTAGGAACTCCCCGCTAGGATTCATGCTGGAGACTTGGGAGCACTACCCCGGGACAGGGGATAAGGATAAGGCCAAAATGATACATTATTGTGTAAAGGTTTGGGGGGGGGGCAGAAAATATCAAAAGATGTGTGGTGGCCGATGTATGGGTCATCTGACGATTGGGTACAGCAGTTATTGAACTTTTGGGTAAACTCCAAAACTCCTTTTAACCAGGAGGAGAGTGACTATGCAGCAGTTTGGCTGACGACACCAGGGGTCACTATTTTTAAACTTTCAGAGGAAAAAGGATCTAAGGAACATAAGGCCCGAAAAGAGGAAGAGGTTCCCATGGGACCCCCACCTTATGTACCCCCGTCACCACTGGCTCCCCCTCCGCCTCACCCTGAGCAAAATGAGCAGGAGGAACTGGAGCAGGGACCGCAAACGCGTAGCAGAACACGGCAACATAACCTACTCCCCTTAAGGGAAATGCCAATGGGGGGTCCCCAACCACAGATGGGATTTATATCAGTACCTCTTAACTCAGGTGACGTACGGGATTTTAAAAGGGAGATGGGAAACATCCTGGAAGACCCTTTAGGGGTAGCAGAAAGAGTGGATCAATTCCTAGGACCTAACATATACACGTGGGAGGAGTTGCAGTCCATTTTGAACATATTATTTACCGCAGAGGAAAAGAATATGATCAGACGTGCGGGGATGCGTATTTGGGACGCCCAGCATGTCCAGGGGCCCTTAGCCGATACTAAATGGCCCTTACAGAATCCTCTCTGGAACCATCAAAACCAGAACCATAGAGGACACATGCAGGACCTTAGAACTATTATTATCCAGGGTATTAGAGAGGCTGTTCCAAGAGGCCAAAATATTAATAAAGCATTCAATGAAAGACAAAAGAAAGATGAAACCCCCACGGAATGGCTGGAGAGGTTACGAAAAAATCTGCAACTATATTCGGGCCTAGACCCTGAAACACCATTGGGACAAGCATTGCTAAAAACACAATTTGTAGCAAAATCATGGGAGGATATTCGGAAGAAACTTGAGAAAATGGAAAATTGGCAAGATAGAGGTTTGGATGAGCTATTAAGGGAGGCACAGAAGGTATATGTTCGGAGGGAGGAAGAGGGTCATAAGAGACAAGTTAGAATGATGGTGGCTGCAGTCAGGGAAAGTAGAGAATTGGATAGGCAGGGTAAGGGAGAGAGAACCCGGAGACCACCCCCAAAGCAAGGAGGACCGGTAGAGAGGAAAGAAGAAAAGACTTGTTTCTATTGTGGTAAACGGGGACATTTCAAAAGAGACTGCAGAGTCAGAATACAGGATGAAAAAATGTTTAAAGAAGATTAGGGAGGTCAGGGGCTCTACATATTGGGGACCCCGAAACATCCAGAGTCCTTGATAAAATTAAAATTAGGTCCCCAAGCTAAGGAGGTAGAGTTTCTGGTGGATTCGGGGGCTGAGAGGTCCACCATACAGAGTCTGCCTCCCGGGTGTAAACCATCGAGGGAAACAGCCCTGGTTGTGGGTGCAAAAGGGGAGCCCTTTAAAGTAGGGGTAGTTAAGAGCGTTTTAATAGAAGCAGAATCCAAACTGGGGGTAGGGGATTTTTTGATAGTACCCGAAGCTGAATTTAATCTATTGGGACGAGACTTGATAATTGAATTGGGAATAAATTTGGAAGTCAAGGGAAAAGAACTGAAAATTAGACTCTGCCCTCTTAGAGTAGAAGATGAGCAAGAAATAAATCCTGAAGTTTGGTATATGCCTGAAAGCGTAGGACAGTTAAAGATACCCCCCTTTATGGTCAAAATTAAAAACCCTGAAATCCTGATAAAAATAAAACAGTACCCTATATCCTTGGAAGGAAGAAGAGGATTAAAGCCTGAAGTAGAGAGATTAATAAACAAAGGATTGCTAGAACCCTGCATGTCCCCATTTAACACTCCCATCTTACCAGTAAAGAAACCGGATGGGACATACAGACTAGTCCATGATCTGAGGGAAATCAATAAACATACGGTTTCCCGGTTCCCGGTGGTAGCAAATCCATATACCCTACTGAGCAAACTGGGACCTGATAATTTATGGTATAGTGTGATTGACCTAAAAGATGCCTTTTGGGCCTGCCCCTTGGATGAATCATGTAGAGATTACTTTGCCTTTGAATGGAGGATCCCGATACTAATAGAAAACAACAACTAAGATGGACAGTACTTCCCCAGGGGTTCACTGAATCCCCCAATCTATTCGGGCAGGCCCTGGAGCAACTCTTGCAAGAATATCAACCCCACCCTGAAACAACATTAATCCAATATGTGGATGATTTATTGATTGCAGGAAAAGAGGAGGAAAAAGTCAGAAAAGAAAGCATTAAATTGTTAAATTTTTGAGGCTTGAAAGGACTTAAAGTATCAAAGACAAAATTACAGTTTGTAGAAGAAGAAGTAAGATATTTGGGCCATTATATCAGTAAGGGGGAGAAAAAGATAGATCCGGAAAGAATAAAAGGAATATTATCCTTACCAACTCCGGGGAATAAGAAGCAAATCAGACAATTGCTGGGACTAGTAGGATACTGTAGGCAATGGATTGAGAACTATAGTAGCAAGGTAAAGTTTCTATACCAGAAACTTAGCACAGACGGGTTATTAAAATGGAGTGAGGAAGATAAGGGAAAACTACAGAGGCTACGGGAGGATCTCGTTAACGCTCCGGTCCTAAGCCTACCAGACTTAAAAAGACCCTTTTATCTGTTTGTCAACATAGATAATGGTACAGCTTATGGGGTCCTAACCCAAGATTGGGCAGGGAAAAAAGCCGGTGGGATACTTGTCAAAGTTATTAGATCCTGTGAGCCGGGGATGGCCCACTTGCTTACAGGCAATAGTGGGATGTGCCCTCCTGGTAGGGGAAGCTAAAAAGATCACTTTTAACAGCAATCTTAAAGTACTATCCCCCCACAATGTTAGAAATGTACTCCAACAAAAGGCCAAGAAGTGGATATCGGATACTCGGCTCTTAAAGTATGAGGGGATCCTACTGGAAGCCCCCAATCTGACTTTAGAAACTACCAGCTTGCAAAATCCTGCACAATTTTTGTATGGGGAACCAGATGACACAAAATTAGTACATGATTGTCTCCAGACTATAGAAGAACAAACAAAAATTAGGCCTGACTTAGAGGAAGAAGAATTAGAGGAAGGAGAGAGGATCTTTGTAGATGGGTCCTCCAGAGTAGTGGAAGGCAAAAGGAAGTCGGGATATGCTGTGATAGACGGGAAAACCCTTAAGGTGTTAGAATCAGGACCCCTAAGCAGCACTTGGTCAGCCCAAGCCTGCGAACTATATGCTATATTGCAAGCCCTAAACAGATTACAAGAGAAAGAAGGAACAATATACACAGATTCCAAATATAGTTATGGGGTAGTACATACCTTTGGAAAAATCTGGGAAGAACGAGGGCTAGTAAACTCACAGGGGAAAGACTTGGTGCATCAGGAATTAATAAAGAAAGTGTTAGTAGCTCTACGCAAGCCAAAGAGGGTAGCAGTGGTACATCTCAAAGGACATCAAAGGGGAGCGGATTATAAAACCAGAGGGAACAATGCTGCTGATCAAGAAGTCAAACAGGCAGCATTTAAGGAGTTAATTGTAACTCAGACAGAACAAGAGGAGCCCAGGCAGGATTCCTCTGCCCCATTGTTTACAACACAAGAGGAACAGAAATTGACCCGGATGGGTATATCAAAGGATGCAGAAGGAAAGTGGCACTTAGCAGATGGGCGAGAGGTGTTATCTAAATCAATAGTCACCCGAGTGCTAACCAGGTTACATAAACACACTGGGGAAGCCAGGCTTTGATAGACCATTTTGCCACCAAATACATGTGTATCGGATTGCACGACTTAGCTAAGCACATTACCCAGGGATGCCCCACCTGCTTGAAAATTAACAGATCAGTACAAAGAAAATTGCCATTAGGGGGGAGACCTTTAGCTACCAGACCGTTTTCTAAAATTCAAATAGACTTTACTGAATTCCCTAAAGTAGGAAGATATAAATATGTACTAGTTATAGTAGACCACCTAACCCACTATGTTGAAGCTTTCCCTACTACTAGAGCAACTGCGCAAATGGTGACTAAAGTTTTGTTAGAACAAATAATACCGAGGTACGGGGTAACTGAGGTTATAGATTCTGATCAGGGACCCCACTTTACATCCAAAATAGTCAAAAATCTTGCTGAGGCTCTGGGAATAAGATGGGATGAACATACCCCTTGGCATCCTCAAAGTTCTGGTAAAGTAGAAAGAATGAATGGGGAATTGAAGAAACAATTAGCTAAATTAATGATAGAGACTAAGCTCTCTTGGATAAAATGTATTCCCCTTGCCTTATTAAATCTTAGGGCCCAACCTCGAGCTGACATAGGGATATCTCCTTTTGAGATGTTATATGGAATGCCCTATGATACTGGAATACCACAGGATCACCCTGGAATCACAGACAAGATCATTCAAACATATATTAGTGAATTGATGAGGTATAGACAAGAATTATGGAAAAAAGGACAATTAATCCAGCGTCCCCCTCTTGATATTACTTTACACCAGGTAAAGCCCGGAGATTGGGTCCTTATAAAAACGTGGAAAGAAACCACTCTGCAACCTCGGTGGGATGGCCCGTACTTGGTATTATTGACCACCAATACAGCGATACGAACTGCAGAGAGAGGGTGGACTCATGCCAGCCGCATAAAAGGGCCTATACCCAAGGACGAGTGGGAGGTCAAGAGCCCAGCCGGGGACTTGAAACTTAAACTGACTCGTAAAAAAGAACCCCACTTGAGGAAGACACCGATTGAATCAGGTCGATTCTGGCCCTTCTGACTTCTACATCTTTGAAATACAGACACTGGGGAATTATACAAGGAATACATATATATTGTTTAATCATTATGGAATAAAAGGGAAGTGGTTAATGGATAGGGAACATAAGCATAGAACCTTTAGAATAGAATATTTACCTGGGGCTAAAAGGGATGATAAGGGGAATATATATGCACAAGATGTGCAAATAAGGTGTACAGATATATATTGTAGGGGAACTTGTTATCCATTTGTATGTTATCAATGCTTAGTGTGTAAAGACAAGTGGTGGACCCATTGTAATAACAGGTACCCACCAAAAGGTGTTTGCTACTTCTGTTGATCTCTCCAACGGGAAATAACTAATTGGACGTTGGCCCAGAGGGTGGCCACTGGAGACCTAAGATTAGGATCTAATGAATGGTGGGATATTTTTGTAAAAGGGGCTAATCCAGACCTTTACTGTTATCATTCAAACGAACCAGCGCCTTTCGTGGCGCACATTATAGCAGGGTTGTGCCGCAAAAGGGTAAAGAGCATCAATTGTAACATTCCAGAGGTCAAAGACCATAATTGGAACACTTACATTCAAAGGACAACCCGAAGAGGGCAAAACTCCCCTCCTGAAGAATACTCTTGCTGCCGAGAAGATGGTACACCCCGTGGCTCGAAGCAACCGAGTCGACGGGCGAGGCAGAGGAGACAAAGACTGTGGAGGAGGTTGCCCCGATATCAGTGGAGTCAAGAGGTTATGGTCCAGGAAATGCCCCAAGAGTGGGAATGACCCTCCTATCCAAAATCGTACCCGTTATTGCAAAGGAGAAACCACTAGTTTAAGGCTGATGATCAAGATGACTATTATGTTAAATTTATTTGAAAGGTGTTGGGGTGAACCGACGCATCAGCCGTTTAAGTGGTCCTTGACAAGGTGGGACAACTCCCAAACATTACAAACCATTACCACGGTAGGGGCTCCAAGTTTTATAGTAGGATTATGTAATATGACTAATATTGACCACTGTGGAAAGGTATTGAATCTGACAGGATTTTACATGTGTCCAAGCTCAACTCAAGGGAAAGGGTATTGCAACCTACCGGGGGAATATTTTTGTGGATACTGGGGTTGTGAAACAATTGCCTCCGATTGGTCGCCAGGAGGAGGGCCTGACAAATATTTGAAAGTAGATTTTGGACCAGCAGGATGTATTAAACCACGGAGAGGCCCATCAGGGGAAACGACCTATATAGGGACCTGTTCCTTTCTGTATGTTAATGTTACCCAGCCAGAAAAGCCAGAATGGCTATTGGGGAAAACCTGGGGAATTAGGCATCGGGAACCTGGAAGGGATAGAGGGAATCTAATCTTGATAAAAAAAAAGAACCAGCCCCATATGACACCCCCACAGGTGTAGGACCCAACCCAGTACTGGTAGTAGGGCAAAACTGGACAGATGCCACAAACAACAGTAGCTCGGGAAAGTTAACAATGTCGCAAACCGATGCCTCCGAGGAGGCCTCTAATACTCTTTGGAAAATAATGCAAGCTAGTTATGGAATCCTGAATAAGACACACCCCAATTTGACCGAAGAGTGTTGGTTATGTTATAATATGAGGCCACCCTTTTACGAAGCTATTGGGACTGATGCTGGAACAAGGAGAAGAAATGGGACTAATCCCAGAGAATGTCTCTGGAAGCAGGCAAAGAAGGAAACCCCTGGAATTACATTGGCCTGGGTTACTGGGAAAGGAAGATGTGTGGGGACAGTACCTATGGGAAAACGTCACCTGTGTAATAAGATTATAAGTTTAGAACAAGAATCAGCTGATTGGCTATTACCAACAGCTAATGAAAAATGGATTTGTAACACCCTGGGAGTAACTCCGTGTCTATCAGTAAAAGCATTCAATAAGAGCCATGAGTATTGTGTACAAGTGACAATAATCCCACGAATTATATACCATCCGAAGGAATATGTACTTAACCAATACATTACAGCTGAACACCACTTGGAAAAGAGAGAACCACTTACAGCCCTGACCATAGCATTTTTACTGACTATGGGAGGGGCTGGAGTAGGGACAGGAGTGGCCTCTCTAGTATCTCAACAGAAAGAATTTAAAACCCTGAGAATGTCTGTGGATGAGGATCTTAGCAGAATAGAGAAAGCCACTGATGGATTAGTAAAATCAGTCAGATCATTGTCTGAAGTAGTGCTACAAAACAGAAGAGGATTGGACCTCCTGTTATTACAACAAGGAGGATTGTGTGTAGCCCTTAAAGAACAATGCTGTACATATGCTGATCATACTGGAGTGGTAGTGGATACCATGGCTGAACTCAGGAAACAACTAGAACAGAGGAAGCGAGATCGAGAGGCACAACAAAGCTGGTATGAGTTATGGTTTAATCAATCCCCATGGCTGACTACCTTGTTATCAACAATCATAGGACCCGTTATACTACTGGTATTAGGACTAACCTTTGGACCATGTATCTTTAATAGACTTATAACCATTGTAAAGAATAGACTAGAAGCAGCCCACCTAATGTCAATGAGAGCCAAATATGAACCCATTGAAATTGAGGAAGAATTAGAGTGGAGCAGACAAGAACTAAAACGATTTAATGAACAAAACAAAATAGCCTGAAAGAAAAAGGGGGGATTGTGATGAAGTATGTTTGTTCACTAAATCGGGGTGAAGGGAAATAGATGTGATAAAGTACATTTGTTCACTAGATGGGGGGGGGTGAAGGGAAATAGATAAGGTATGTCTGCTCACTAAATCAAGGATGAAAGGAGACAGATAAGTTGTATAACTTTACTGACCCCTTCCTGTTGAGATAAACATTTCCAGGGACATGCTAATTGCGATGATTAACAGCATCTGAAGAAGACTAATCAAGACCCTAGCAACACGAGATGGACATGCGCAAAGTATATCAAGGACAGTCACGTCAACAAAGAACAGAACTGTATAAGAGGACACCAGAGACCCGGATCGGGGCAGCTGTTTTGCGGGATGGAGAGCCCCCTGTCGCCCAGCGCTGAATCTGCTTTTGTTTTGCTTGCTATAATTAATAAAAAAATCCCAATTGGAAACCACAATTGGCTTTTGGTCATAAACTGGTAACACCCTTATCGTGTATTAAGCTGTGGCTGACAACTGTTAATCCAGAAGCATGATATTCTGGGTTGACCTGCCTCCTATCCCATATATGCATCCCATATCTTGGATACATTGTTATGTCTCGCAGCTGGCCCCTCCCTCTTGGGCGGGTGCCTGCAGTTTCTTTCTTTCTTTCTTTCTTTCTTTCTTTCTTTCTTTCTTTCTTTCTTTTTCTTTCTTTCTTTCTTCCTTTCCTATTCTTTCTTTCTTTCTTTTTCTTTCTTTCTTTTTCTCTCTATCTTTCTCTTTCTTTCTTTCTTCTTTCTTTCTTTCTTTCTTTCTTTCTTTCTTTCTTTCTTTCTTTCTTTCTTTCTTTCTTTCTTTCTTTCTTTCTTTCTTTCTTTCTTTCTTTCTCTTTCTTTCTGTTTTCGTCCCTTTTTTGCTAAATGGCTGCCTTTGCCTTGGCTTCGCTTTGCTTTGCTTTGCTCTCCGTCTGCCCCTGCCGCCGTTTCCCCCCCCCCCCCCCCCCGCTGTTTCTGTTTGGTGTTTTTTTTTCCCCTCCTTCCTTCTTTCCCCCCCCCCACCCCACCCCCCCCCCCCCCCACCCCCCCCCCCCCCCAAGGTTTGAACCGGCTCCAGACCTGACCTGACCCGAGAAGTTGGAGAAGTCCCGGGGCTTGCAACAGACGCGTTGCAGCCTCCTCATCATCACAGTAATACGTTTTTTTTCCCCACTATTTGGTGTTGGGGAGTGGTTTTTTGTCAATAAACCGGTTTTTCCACTTTTCCTCCAAGGTATTTTTCCTTCCCGAACCCAGGGCTGGGGGGGGAAGGGGTGGTGGAGGTTTTGGTTTAGGGGACTCCTTTTGGAGGTTCTTCCCTAATTTATTCCAAACCAGGACACATGAGAACACTGTACTGGTGCCAGGAACCTGTGTTTGGGCAGCTGAGTCACCCTGCTGTATTTAGGTATCCACACCACAAATGATTACATGGGCCCAGGGATCTAAGCTCCTGCTGGAGTCAATACCATCCATTCAATACAGTCAATAGAGAAAGAAGGCTATTCAGCTCTCCCGAAGCAGATATCTACTTTAGAAGGAGATGAATAGTTCCCTGGACTCCACTGACTTGGCTGGGTTCATGAGATAAAACAAGAACTCAATTCTCATGTTTCACCCAGAAATTTGTCATGAAAAAGTGGCTGAACTTCTACTTCTGTTTGTTTTCTCTTAGGTTTTTGGAGGGTTGGGTTTATTCTGTTTGGTTTGGTTAAGTTAATTGGGTTGTTTGTTCCTGTTGTTGTTGTTGTTTTGTTATTTGTTTTCTTCTTAAAGGAGGAAAAATACCTTTAATATAAGAACTGGTATCAGTTGAAAAAAAAAAAAAAAAGGTCTATGCTTTCCAGTCTTTCTTCATATTATAAACTACATCAGGCTGTGCTTTAGGGTTTTGATTTTCCAGTCTTGTAGAATGAGCATCTGAAGAATGATGCAACTTTAACAAGTCCTTGTATGAGAAAATAATTGTTCCTCTAGAGTTTCAAAGTATGTAGGCCTGACTTTTATGGAATCAAGATGTGTCAAAGTGCACATTTTATACTTCACTATTTTTCTCAGCTTCTCTAGACAAAATCTAGCCTTAGTTGGTCGAATAAAGGTTACTCCTTTTCCCTCATCTACCTGCAACCCACCAAAGTTATTACAGTATTTTCTTTGCTCCTACTGGATCTGGCAAATGTAACCCACAAGTGCAGCTGACTGAAATTCAAAATGAAACTTCAGGGGTTTGAAAGCAGATGACTCAATCAGGAATGAGTTAGGACTTCAGAATTTTTGGATTCAGTTCCATGATGAGAAGGTCAGTTGTTATTAGACGGTTATTAGACCATTATTGGATTTAATTAATAATCCAGATGTTAAGTCAGTTTTCATCCTTATTTTGTTATTATAATTCCTAGCATTGCTTAGCATGTAGTTGTGTCCTCAGCCTCTGGGGGGACATTTTTAAATTTTAAAAAAAGAGAAAGTTATGTTTATAAAGAAGGAAGTGGGCTTTTTTATTTGAGCAGCAAAAAATAGGATTTCCCATTTTTTACTGGAAATAGCCTGTTTTCCATCAGCTTTTAAAAACTGTTGTGAAAAACATATTTCTAGGGAATTAATGAAGTATTATACAAATTCAGTTTACAAGAAATATCTCCTTTATACCAAGAAATTACTCTATATTTGGTAATTTGTATGAAAAGTCACTTAACACAAGTGGAGTACCAGAACAAAGAAAGGGGAAGGAAAAGATGTTAAAGTAGTCTGAAAGTATCAGATAAATACAGATAGGAATCGGGAAGTAAAGTTTTGTCACTCTTGTTTTACTCATCTTCTGATAAATATGAAACTATTTTGTGGAGCCTATATATTCAATTAATCTTTCCACTGACATTAAAACCTGCAGCTGGTCTTCCATGTGATGTGCACAACAGAGATGTAAAACTTTATAATTATGAGCAGCCATTGAACAGAAGTCTAGTGAGCTCAAGCAGAATGACTGAGCACCAAATGGAGCAGAAAATTCTATTATTCTGTATTTGGTTATGGGTAAAGAACTTTTACCTACAGTCAGGTTTAGAAGCTAAGTGTCATCTTCATACCACTCATCAAATTAACTAATTTTTTGGAGAGATCCTTTCTTTTCTGTTACTTCACTCCCTGGGTGCCGCCACACTGCAGGAGATTGCTGCTAGTGATGTAGTTTTGTTAGAAAATGTCTTTTAAAAATTCTGATGTAGCCGGAACAGAGAGAAAAGCTCTATGTGATCCAAGAACCAGCTCCAGATTTTGAGCTGTAACAGGCCTCCATTTGCATTTCAAAACCTCATTCATGTTCAAAGACCTGATCAGAATAAGGAAGAGAAAAAAATGGCTGCAGGTTACAAAAGCACAATTTTTTTTGTGCAGTTTCTAATTTAATTACTGGGGAAAAAAAGAAAAGGAATTGCTCCTCTAAACCCAGGCATACTGCTGCTGAGATATGGGGGAAAAGCAGAGGCAGTGCAAAGACCGGGGTTGTCTTTGCTTTCTGTTTCCTTGTGCAAAAGTATAGGTTTCTCATTTGTTCTGATTTCAGAGGGTGGAGGCTGACAGCCTGATCAGAGAGGAAGCATCAGACAGCACCAGAGCCTGTGAGAAAGTCTAATAACTTTCCCATACACTGGCCTTGGAAAAGAGTTCAAATAATTCTGCACTTGTTGTTTGGGCACTTGTTGTTTATGTGCAAGATGTTTACAAAGAGATGTTGTTTCTAATCAGATAATAACGGTAAGGTTTTGGTTGGAGGACCAGTCATGTCCAGCTTCCTCTGTACAGTCTATAAAAGATGAGAGTTTTAAGAAACTTGGAGCTCTTGCCTTCTGAGAAAACCTGGAGTCTGTGTGTCGTTATTCAGCTGTCCCCAATACAACAGCGACATCAAAGAAAATATGTTAAAATTGAGAGTCTGAAACCATATTTCTCAGTTATAAACTACTTTATTTGAGAATTGCAAGTATTCCCGCCTGCCAACCTTCTACAACAACTCTTTCGGGGGCTGTTTCCCTTGTCTTGAAGGAAGTTTTCATTTACATTTTACTATTTTCTCAGATTCTAATTCTCTGCAATTTAAAATGCTTTTTTTAATTTTAGAGTTATGACATTCGTTGAAGGCTGAATGTTTAACTTCAGAGGGGGTGTTTACAGAGTGGAAAACTTTTAAACAGTGTCCTATACTGGGTATTGTCTGTTTTCAATCAGTTTAAAATATTAATATTAAGGCTGTATGGAACAGTGATTTTTGTCAGGTGAGTAGGTTATTTATGTTGTGTGAATCCTTCAAACCCATCCAAACCCAAAAGCTGATCACTTACATAACACCATTCACCAAAAAAAAACCCTTTTTTTGCTTTGAAAAATAATAATAATAATAAAAAAAAGAACATCTGTAAATTTGTTTTGTGAGGGTTTTTTTTCCTCTGTTTACCCCCTTTTTTACTATAGTGTAGATTAGAATTTGTAAATTTAGATTCTAATGCATGTTGAAAGAGAATCAAAATTTTCATCAGGGTTTTTTTTTTTTGGTGATGACTAGGAGTGAGGTGGGTAGATTGCTAAGATAGCTGTTCTCAACTCATGGCAGTCTCAGCAATGTCTGTGATTGGTCTTGTGTGGACAATGTCAGCATTATTTTCTGGCTTTCCAGTGATGAGAATAATTCCTGTAGTAGTGACAAAGAATTTCTTCCATTTCTCACTACTGGAGATATTAAGTGACCATAAAACTAAGAGGTATAAAAGTTATCTGGCTCTTACTAAGTAGTGGTAAAGAATCTCTGGATTGTTGTGTTATATGTTTCTTAAATTCATGAACTCCCAGTGCATGAGATTCAGAATTAAAGAGACAATCAGCAGCTTTGGTTTGCACAGTCTGTTTTTGTTGAAGACAGTTGGAATTTGCCTGTAAGTATTTCAGCTAGATTTATCTATGTATGAAAGAATTAAGTATAAAGATAGAATTCAGTTTCTTCAGAAGATCAAAACAAAGCGTCAGTAAAAGAAGATGTAGCTATGCAATAACTACAGAAACACATTTTTTCTGTTTTGAAAAGGGAATAAATTCATTAAAATTAGAAAAGTATATGTGGGATCTTCACAACTTAATTCAATTCCAGTGTTTGAAACAAATAAAGCAAAGCAAACCAAACCAAATTAAAACAACCCTTCCTAAACAAACAAAAACAAAGAAACAAAGAAAACCCAAACCAAAAAACTAAAAGAAAATCCCAAACACATTCCGTGTTTTGAAGGTTCACTGTATGTTATTTTCTGTGTGCAACACATTCAGATATCCAAAGTATTTAGAGCAATACTAAAATAAAAGAAGAAATTTTCTTCCTCCTTTACCCACCTCCAGACCTTCTAATACATCATCTTTAGCTATAAAAGGTTAGGTTTCAAGCTAGACAGGTGTTGAAAAGGTTGCACTCCAATTTGGAAACCCAAGAGAACAATGAAAGAAATGCTGGCTAGCTAGTTCTTTAGAGTTTACTTTACAGACATGAGAGAAAGAAAACTGGTCAACTTTGGAAACCATTTCTCTTTTAAGAGATGATACTTATTGGTGGCAAACCCTTTACTTATTGGTGACAAGCCCTTTATTGGGCTCATTAGGCATTTTGATTTTTCAGGTTAGCAGGAAATTTTAACCTGGGTATTGATTAGAATTAAGATGCTGCTATAATATCTCTGAAAATGGGCCAGATCTTCAAACATGAATAGCTAAATTTTGGCATTTTAAACTATATATAGAAACTGATATGTAGAGATGCAGTTCTCAGAAGTGCTGAATATCCAAACCTACTAGTTTAATGGGAGCACTTGTGAAAGAAGGAAGTGCTCTATGAAGCTAAAATGTAATTTATTTTAACTGCACTCTTCATGCACTGTGGCACAAAAGGCTTTTCAAGAAAGGCAAACTTCTCTTCTCAGTCATAACACTATAAATTCAGGATGACTTTAGATTTAAAGATATTGAAGAGAGAGTAAATTTCATCCAAAATGTTTGAGAACTCTTATAAGGCTCTTACAAATGTAAGGACTCAGATTATGATAGGAGAATGAGGAGAATGAGGAAATTGTCTTGAATGTGATGTAAGCACTTGAGTTGTTTGATTTTTCTGATTTTTTTTTTCCTGCCTTATTATTTGGTGGCTGGGATAATCTGTGATTCCCTGGTGGTGTCTGACACTGTTGTTTGTCACATTGGTATGTTTTTATATGCTAGTATGGTTTTTGTTGGGACCCTCAGGGCATCCCCAGCAGCCCTGCTTGCCTGCCCAGACCCCTGGGGCTCCCCGAGCCCTGCCCAGAGCCCAGGGCCATCAGCCTGGTCTCAGCAATGCTGCTGCAGGGGTGGTCTCCAGCTGCCCACAGCCAGGTCCTGCCCCAAGAGGAACTCCCAGGACATCCCCAGGGCTCTCAGCTCTCAAGACATGCCCTGACAATTTTTTGCTCTGTCTTAGTGACAAATATCAATACAGGAGCATGTCAAGAATAATTATGACAGCTTACCAGCATGTATTTGCAGTCCATAAAATTCATGTGGTAGCAGTTTTATACCTTAATCTTAAATACAAAGAAAATAGAAAAAAAAAAAAAAAAAAAAAAAAAAAAAAGTTGTAAGGTTTTATTCAATATCTCTTTGAAACAGACATAAGGGGCTTTTTATCAAAATGTACTTGCTTGCATCCCACCCAGGTATGCTTTAAATAGCAAAACACCATTTCCTTTTACTGTGTTGCAATGGAAATTGTGACATGAGTAAATTTTTGCTTCTTTAAGGGAATTACTTACTTTAAAAGGGCTAACTGATTTTCATGGACTAGCACATGTGTGACTGTGCACAATATTTGCTTCCAAATTCTCATTGTCAGATAAAAAAGGGAAGAGATAAAAGTCATTGGGGAGGAGAATATTTCTTCCCAATTTTAGCAAGAGGGTAGAATCCTTGGGGTTTTATGACCTGTTTTATTTATATTTTATTAACAATTGAATGAATTTTTAAACTTTAATTCCTATAAAATTTAATGCAGAATTTAGGGACCAAAGTCTAGGAAGCAAATTATAGGGCTTCAGTTCTGTATATCTTGGTGAGAGCATTATATCTTTATGACATGGTTTAACCACAGCCAGCCTCTTGCTCACTGTCCACACTCCCTATTACTTGTCCCAGTGGGGAGGCAGAACTAAAAGGAAAAAGTACACCTTGTGGTTTTAGATGAGAGCAATTTACTGATTCAAACAAAATATAATCAAATGAATAAATGAATAAATAAATAATAAATGTAGTATTAACAAGAGTAACAATCATAACAAAAATAATAGTAAAAAATATTTTGAATAGGAAGAGAGTAGCCAAACCAGAAAAAGAAGCAATGTACAATAAAATTTCACACCACCTACTGACTAACGCTCAGCCCATCCCTGAGCCATGAAGAGTCCCCTTAGAGCTAACTCTCCCAGTTCAAATACTGGGCATGACATCCTGTGGTATGGAATAGTTTGGGTCAGTTGTCCTGACTATGCTGCCTCCCAACTTTTTGTGCAGCTTCTCCATGGCAGAGGATCAGGCACTGACAAACCCTTGATTTAGGCTAAGCACTGCTCAGCAACAGCCAAAACATCAGTGTGTTATCAACATTATTCTCATACTGAATCAAACCCACAGTGTTGTACCAGCTGCTAGTGTGAAAATGAAGTCTGTTCCAGACAAAACCAGAACACTGTGTAATAGGCTTTCAGTCTGGATAAAAATTCTGTTCCTTCAAAACTTCTTCTGTAAATAGTGCAAAGACAGGCCAGAAATTGTGTTTAGCTGTAGTGATTTTAATTCTGTGTATGGTTCATAACACTTTGGCCATGAGAATTATTTCTGCAGCCAAGAACAACATCGAGCATCTTCAAGTGGTATTTTTGCCACGTGCATGATGGTCTGAATACAATGTGTTCCCATAGAATTGTAGAGTAATAAGGAAACAGTAAACATTTCAGAAACATAGGAATGTTCTGGCTTGAAATAAACTCAGCATGGTGAAATACCAGTAGGTCAGCCACAATAAATATGCAGTCACACAGGACAATGACAAGAATATGCATTTTTGCAGTTGTCTAGAATCCCATAGGGATTTACTTCCACTCAGTTTGTTTCAGAATAAATTAGTGATAGGTTTGAAAACTGTTGCACTGAAGGGCTAAAGGTACATGACAGAAGGCTTTTAAAATCTGCCATCAGCATAGCTAAAATTCTGACCAGAAGCTGTTCTTTTCTTTCTCCCTTTTCTGCTATTTCCTCTGGGAAGATGGGAGCTAAGAATCAAAGACATGGGAATAGAAGATATTTCCCACATGCAGTATTTTTGGTTTTCCAGTTTCTTTTGTTGTAATCAGTTCTTGAACGAGACAGATAAAATGTCCTAAATGTTGAGTATTTCCTGACCTGCTCTTTGCTGTGACACTTTTTTGTGTAAATCCTATTTTCTACAGGCATCCCTGAGGAGTCGTGGGATAATAATGCTATGTACAGCCATTCCTGTCTCATTTGAAACAGCCCTTGGCTGCCCTTCCCAGCAGGGCTGGACAGCTGACATAAGCTCTTTCAGAGCATGCTGACTCTGACATGGAGTATGGGAGAGGCAATAGCCAGCTTATTGGAATAATCCACCTACAAGGAATTACACACTTGCAACAAGATTGGCCAAGTCAGTTTAAAAGCATTATCTAACAGGAGAGAGTGGAAAAATTAGGGAAGTAACCACACTACACTCCAAATCACTTCACACATATGGAACTGCCGTGAGATCAAAGCGGTTTTCAGGAATATGGCCTTACCTGCGACTTCCAGGCAGATTTCTACCACTTCTCTGGGAATAACACAAAAGGCAGAAAAGCAAGAAAATTATTGATTTGAGGGCAACAGCTTTGCTTTCACCGGTGATACCCAAGAGCTGTTGACTAGAAAGGTAGAGAACAGCAAGAGAATGCTGCTGGCCGAGGGACACATTTCCTTCGGGCTCTTCTGCTCTGAAGTAGGAAAGCACTTTACCTGCTGTGACAGCTAAAAAACTGGAAAATCATTTGTCTCCTCGGTGGTAGCTCAGCAATATCACACCCCAGGCAGAGAGGGCAGAGCAGCCCTGGTGCCAGGGAAGTCAAGGCTTCTTGCTGCACTCACTCAGGCTTCATCCACCTCTTATTGCTCTTGGTGCTGCTGCCAGAAGGCACGAGGAGACAAACTTCGGTGGATTCGCAGCAAAACTCTTCCTACAGAAGGAAGAAAGTGACTAAATGCTCTTTGTCATCGTGCAGTCCCTAACCTGGCTGCTGATTGGGAAGGTAGAACTGGAGGTTTCCTTCAGAAGGTAGGAAATCCAAGAAGGAAACCCTTGTATATACCTGTATTTATGAGTCTTTCTGCTTTCTCCTTTCATATTCCAGAAGATGGTCAGTACAGGGAACATATGTTTTTGCTGTGGGAAGACATGCCTTTAGAAGAGTACCCATTTGTGTCCCAGAGGTCAGATCAGTTCAGAAGGATATCTTCCCAGGGACCTTGTCAGATTTAAGAAAGAGATCAGGGCCAGGCCTTTTTTACAAATGTATATGGACTATTGGCGCAGTATTTTATGCCATGAAAATTGCTGTTTAGTAATGTTGTCGCCTATTTAGCAACTAATAAAGTCAGCTTAACCGAGAAACAAAATAAAATTAAATCGTGAACTACAAGGTCTGGGCCACTGTTTTATAAGGCTGCCACTCCAGTTTAACTCTTCTGTGTGGAAGTGACATAGAGGAGGTGCGAGGTAAAGCCCAACCCTGTGAGTTTAAGAAGGCGGCCAACACACAACTCTGTCCCATCCCATCCCATCATGTTCTGTTCATGGAAGAAACAGTTCTGAATCTGACCCAGGCACCTCCTCATTCGTCCTCAAAGAAGCCACACAGTAATGTGGTCACACAGTACTGGTTGTAACAGTCTGGGGTCTTTTTGTCATACCATCCTCAGGCTGGCAGTGCCCTGTGGCCAGGAGCTGGGAGCATCTGGGATTTCCTATGGGATAGAACGAGACAGCCAAGGTCCATGTCACACCCAACCAAAAGCAGGGCACCTGTGGGGCACATGGACAGCTTCAGCCCTGGGCACCATGAGCTGCTCAGGAGGGGACTGAGGCTGGAGCAGGATGTAGACCCACAGGTTGACAAGGCTCCTCTCTGGTCAGGGCAGGGCTGCGAGGAACTGGAGACAAGTTCTGCTGCAGTGTCAGAGGGACAGGGGCTGACATGGGGTCCTGGGCCATGTGCAGAGTTGGAGCAGACACAGGGGGGCTGTGCAGGGACAGTCAGAGCTGGTGGTGACTCCTGGTGCCTGAGACTTCCCTCTGTTCCAATATACAGGTCACATTTCTGACAGAAACTGAAAGCCAGAAAAAAACAAAAGAGCAATTCCCAGGGACAACCCCCATTTTATAAAGATGACCTAAGTATCAAGGAAACACAGCAACATTTGAAAGGAAGAAAGAAAAAAGGCTAAAAATATCAAACATAACACCTCTTTGGTCCCTGATTAATAAAGGCTCTTCTACATCTGTTTCTTCACCTTCTCTTTGAAGTTTTTACATGCATGTTATAGATGTGACTGCCAGAATATCTATTGAAAGACATTTCCTATGTTCCTGAGGAGGTAGAAGCTTTGTTGGTGTAATTCCAATTTTTCAAGCACCTAAGAAGTTGAACAGTTGATATCAGCAGAAGCCAACTGACACCATGGCTTGCAAACCAGGACACATACAATTTGCTCAATTCATTGAAAAAGAACTTTGAGAGTAAAAAGTGATTGTGATCTGTTGTGCTCAAAGGTAGGTGCATTTGATGCATGGATATTGTTTTTCCAGACTGAATAGCAGCATTATGCACATCGTAATTCTGACAGACATAATATCCATGTATTCCTGGACTGTACTTTTAAAAGACAAAATGGGTTCAGAAAATCCATGGCTTTTAAAAACAGCTTTAGTAGGAATGTGTGCCTCAGAAAGTAAAGACTGACTGTGAAAAATAATTCTAAACCAAATGAAAATATATTAAAGCAAAATAATATCACCTTTTATCTTCTAATGATACAGTAAAAATTTCCACTTAAACTCTTCAACAAGACAGTAAAGCCTAAGATGTGAATGCATTTCACATGTAACACCTTTTGTTACATGGATACGTTTCTAACCACAGCCTCCACGCACTGTCAGATACAGACCTATGGAAGTGAACCTTCAATCCTTGTGAGGCATTGGTTTAAAATAAATTAAATTAAATTATACATCTTTGAAAGATGGAGCATAAGAAGATTCTAGAGCTAAAGTGAGGTGTGGTATCAATCAGTTCCTAAAAGAAATTACAAAAAAACAGTTTATGAAAAATATTTATGGTACATGAATGAAACTTTGTCTCACTTTTCCTGATCATTCTGTTCCACGTATCAGCATTTGCTGAACAGCTCTGCTGTACACCTTACCTCTTTTACATCCTGTTAAGCCTAGTTTTTAGAAACTCTCCCTTATTTCTGCATCCAAATAGTGAAAAGTGTCACCCCTAGTGTTTTCATCAGGTATGGGTGGTATCCTTACCTGCTCCTGCTGGTTTGCAGATGCCAAGTAATTTTTTTGTTCATATGTTCTATCACTACTTAACAGAAAAACCTGGAAATGGGCAAGTTTAAAACTTGGAGGATAATAAACCCTCCAGCTTGTTTCACTAACATTTTTTTTCTTTTGAAAAGCATCCTTTTAGTCTCAGGTTTTTCATGAATTTGTGACAGCTTTTCAGCACATGTATCTGGCGAGACATTAAGAGGACATTCTCTTTCAAGGTATTCAGGGAAATTCAGAAATGTCTTTTATCAGGTCATCAAAAACAGATCAAAGCATGGCTTTCCTCTGTCTGTGGGGAAGAGAACAACAGCTCCAGGAGGGCAAAAGCTGTTCAGACACTGGGACATCATGCTCCTGTTTCTGCCCTGATATCAATGCAAGTAATTTGGATCAAGCCATCTGTTTTTATTTCTGACTTCTGGTTTTACAAAAATGAAAATGGAAAATTGCTTTTGCAGGTAAAAATGTCCTGTTCTCAGCCTAAAACCTCTGGTCATAAATGTTTAAAACAACTAACAATTACCCATATGGTGACGCAGTAACATCTTTAGACAGTTCCAAGAAGAGTGTGTCCTCCATGACACGTCTGTCTGGAGGTAAGGTTTGGAGCATTCTCGGGGGTTATAAAGAGCACTACATATTTTGTTGAGATTGATGCTGAAACTCTTTCTAAATGACAAAATAATTTGGATTCTAAAAAAGACACTAAGATGCCTGTGATATGTATGCTTAGAAAAATCTTTCTCAGTTTTAACACTTCACAAGCAGAATTAATTAAATCATTACAATCATATTTACTTCATTTGGGGAAAGAAAATATTTACTATCTGGACTTCAATTAAGGTCTCCACAAATTTGACAAAACAACATTTGCAGAAAGCTTTCTAGTCTATTAATTCTGAAAAACTATAACACATACAGTATCTTCAAATGTTAAAGAAAGTAACTGCTCAATTCTCCAGGGAATATTTAAAATACTCCCAAAACTTTCCTACTGTAGCTAGGTGACCCTGCAAGAATAGTGATAAAAGAGTGTTGCTAGAACTTCTGGGTCATCGTAACAGACCAGAAAAACAGTAAGGGCTGCTGTTAAAATTTTCAGTTATTACCTATTTCCTACAGACCATGCTTTGCATCTTCAGGGGCATGGCTCCTGTCATCTCCTCTTCTGTGAAAATATTTTAAAGATGGCATCATATGGATTTGTCACAGACACCAACATGAATTTAAGTTTCTGATAGATATGTATGATGATACCCTTACTTAAGGAAGTGGTTCCCCTGGCTGTGAGAAGCTGCATGTTTTGAATCTTGAAAAAATTAATGGGGCGATACATTCATCAAGTTGAAACTTGCTTGGTGGTTCAGCTAAGTAGTCACCAAACTGATGAGTCCCAATTTCCTGTAGAATTTCTGAATATCCAAGCTGTGGATGTCATCTGTGTCATGATAAAGGCAGTAGTCATACAGCACATGGAAGAGAAAGCTAACATTGTGCTCCAGGGCCACATTCCCTTTGGCATGTTTCCACAAGGCAGCAGACAAAAGTTCATTGACAGGTGCATAATGTGACCTTTCCTTCTGGAGGAATTCATTCCCACAGCTGAGGGACAACGCTGTGTCTGTTTCCTGTACACATCATCTGAGGTACAGAAGATGACATGTGCAAAGAGAAAGACTCAGAAATAAAGGTACACAAAAGGGGATGTTCTTGGATTTCTTCCTTTTGAAGGAAACCTCCAGTTTCTTCTTCCCAAACAGCAGCCAGGTTAAGGACGGACTGCAGGTGACAAAGCGTATTTAGTCACTCTGCTCCTTCTGTAGGAAAAGGAGAAGAGTTTCGCAGCGAAGCCACCAAAGTTTGGCTCCTTGTGCCCTCTGGCGGCAGCACCAAGAGCGATGAGAGGTGGCTGAAGCCCGAGGTCTTGTGCTCCAAGGAAACAAAAGCAAAACGTGCCCCAACCCAGACTCATTTGTGTGAGGCTTCCCAAGCCCATTGCCCCAGCTGGGCTGAGCACAGAAGCTCAGGGTTTGTCCCTGGACACGTCCCTTGAAACCCAGGGCAGCATAGGGAACGTCTACAGCAGGAGGCTTCGACCTGCCCCCAGGGGGCTCTGGCACTGCGGCACCTCTGCCCTCTGTGAATGGGGTTGATATTGCTACCACCCAGGAGACAAATGATTTTGCTCTTTTTAGGCTGTCACAGCAGGTAAAAAGTGTTTTCTACTTCAGAGCTAAAGAGCCTGAAGGAAATGTGTCCCTCAGCCAGCAGCATTCTCTTGCTGTTCTCTACCTTTCTAGTCAACAGCTCTTGGGTATCACCAGTGAAAGCAAAGCTGTTGCCCTCAAATCAAATAATTTTCTGCTTTTCTGCCTTTTGTGTAACTCCCAGAGAAGTGGTAGAAATCTGCCTGGAAGTCACAGGTAAGGCCATATACCTGAAAATAGGTTTGATCTCACTGCATTTGTACTGAACATGAGTGACATGATTTAGGAATTATTTTGATGAAAAAATGTGTCACTTAAAGAGCAGGACAGTAATGCTTACGTTATTGGAGGTTTTTTTTCCTCATCTCGTTAAAAAATGATTAGAACAAAATGCCCTGCGTGTATTTTGGGCTCTCTAGCACCAGAAATAGCTGAGGACTGTAGTTCGCGACTCTCGTGTCACGGGAAGAAGGAGAATGCTGCAAGCATCTTCGCGAGTGCCCAGAAGCGTACTCCCGTGCTTTGCTCTTTAGAGGAGCTTGCTGTTTTTTCTGCCCTTTACAAGAGCAGAAAAGGCTGTGGACTGTAGTTCGTGCCTCTCGTGTCACGCGAGGAGGGAGAGTGCTGCAAGCCGGTTTGAGTGGCTTTCGAGGGGAGTTTCGAGGATTTGCTCGAAACAGGCGCTCAGCATGTATTTTGAGCTCTCTAGGAGCAGAAAAACCTGTAGACTGTAGTTCGTGCCTGTCTTGTCACGGGAACAGCGAGTATGCTGCAAACCAGTTCTGGTGTGCTCACAAGGGCTTTCTATGGCTTAGCTTGAAACTGGAGCTCTGCGTGTATTTTGTGCTCTCTAGGAGCAGAAAAGGCTGTGGACTGTAGTTCGTGCCTCTCGTGTCCCGAGAAGAGGGAGAATGCTGCAAGCCGGTTTGTGTGGGCTCAGAAGGGGTTTCTAGGCTTAGCTTGAAACTTAAGCTCGGCGTGAATTTTTGCTCTCTAGGAGCAGAAAAGGCTTTGGACTGTAGTTCGTGCCCTCTCGTGTCATGGGAAGAGGGAGAGTGCAGCAAGCCGGTTTGAGTGGCTTTCGCGAGGGGAGTTTCGAGGATTTGCTCGAAACAGGAGCTCAGCATGTATTTTGTGCTCTCTAGGAGCAGAAAAAGCTGTGGACTGTAGTTCGATACTCTCGTGTCACGTGAACAGTGAGTATGCTGCAAGCCACTTTTGGTGTGCGTAAAAGGGGTATCTATGGCTTAGCTTGAAACTGGAACTCTGCGTGTATTTTGTGCTCTCTAAGAGCAGAAAAGGCTGTGGACTATAGTTCGTGCCTCGTGTAACGGGAAGAGGAGAATGCTGCAAGCCGTTTTGAGTGGTTTTCAAGGGGAGTTTCGTGGAATTTCTCAAAATAGGAGCTCTGCATGTGTTTTGTGCTATCTAGGAGCAGAAAAGGCCGTGGACTGTAGCTCGTGCCTCTTGTGTCATGGGAAAACGGAGAATGCTGCATGCCAGTTTTTGGTGTGCTCAGAAGGGTTTTTTATGGCTTAGCTCGAAACAGGAGCTCTGCGTGTATTTGTGCTCTCTAGGAGCAGAGAAGGCTGTGGACTGTAGTTCGTGCCTCTCGTGTCAAGAGAAGAGCGAGAATGCTGCAAGCCGGTTTGTGTAGACTCAGAAGGGGTTTCTAAGGCTTAGCTTGAAATTGGAGCACTGCGTGAATTTTGTGCTTTCTAGGAGCAGAAAAGGCTGTGGACTGTAGTTCATGCCTCTCGTGTAACGGGAAGAGGGAGAATGGTGGAAAGAGGAATGGGGTGGGCTCAGAAGGGGTTTCTAATACTTAGCTCGAAACAGGAGCTCTGCGTGTATTTTGTGGTCTCTAGGGAGCAGAGAAAGCTGTGGAATCTAGTTCATGCCGCTCGTGTCATGGGAAGAGAGAGAGTGATGCAAGCCGGTTTGTGTGTACTCCGAAGGGGTTCTATGGCTTAGCTCGAAACTGGAACTCTGCGTGTTTTGTGCTCTCTAGGAGCAGAGAAAGCTGTGGACTGTAGTTCGTGCCTCTCGCGTCATGGGAAGAGGAGAATGCTGCCAGCGGGTTTGGTGTGATCATAAGGGGTTTCTATGGCTTAGCTTGAAACTGAGCTCTGTGTATTTGTGCTTTCTAGGAGCAGATATCTGTGGACAGAAGTTCGTGCCTCTCGTGTCACGAGAAAAAGTGAGAGTTCGGCAAGCCGGTTTGGGTGTGCTCAGAAGGGGTTTCAAGGCTTAGCTCGAAGCAGGAGCTCTGCAAGTTTGTGCTCTCTTGGAGCAGAAAAGGCTGTGGGCTGTAGTTCGTGCCACTCGTGTCACGAGAAGAGGAGAATGGTGCAAGCCGTTTTAAGTGGCTTTCGAGGGGAATTTCGTGGCTTTGCTCGAAACAAGAGCTCTGCGTGTTATTGTGCTCTCTCTAGGCAGAGAAATCTGTGGGCTGTAGTTCGTGCCTCTGGTGTCATGGGAAGAGAGAGAACGCTGCAAGCCGGTTTGTGTGTGCTCAGAAGTGGTTTCTATGGCTTAGCTCGAAACAGGATCTCTGAGTGTATTTTTGCTCTCTAGGAGCAGAGAAAGCTGTGGACTGTAGTTCGTAGCTCTCGTGTCACGAGAAGAGAGAGAATGCTGCAAGCCGGTTTGCTGTGCTCAGAAGGGGTTTCAATGGCTTAGCTCGAACCAGCAGCTCTGCATGATTTTGTGCTCTCTAGGAGCAGAAAAGGCTGTGGACTGTAGTTCGTGCCTCTCGTGTTACGGGAAGAGGGATAATGCTGCAAGCAGGTTTGCGAGTGCTCAAGGGGACTCCCGTGCTTTGCTCTAAACACGAGCTCGATGTTCTATCTGCCCTTTACAAGAGCATAGAAACCTGTGGACCGTCGTTCGTGCCTCTCCTGTCACGCAAAGAGGGAGAATGCGCAAGCAGGTTTGAGTGGCTTTCGAAGGGAATTCATTGATTTGCTCGAAACAGGAGCTCTGCGGATTTTGTGCTCTCTAGGAGCAGAAAAGGCTGTGGACTGTAGTTCGTGCCTCTGTGTCAACGGAAGCGGGAGAATGCTGCAAGGCGGTATGGGTGTGCCTTAAGGGTTCTATGGGCTTAGCTCGAAACAGGAGCTCTGCGTGTATTTTGTGCTCTCTAGGAGCAGAGAAGGCGGTGTGGATTGTAGTTTGCGCCTCTCGTGTCATGGGAAAAGGGAGAATGCTGCAAGCCGATGTTAGTGTGCTCTGAAGGGGTTTCTATGGCTTAGCGTGAAACAGAAGCTCTGCGCGTATTTGTGCCCTCTAGGAGCAGAAAAGGCTGGACTGTAGTTCGTGCCTCTCATGTTACGGGAAGAGGGAGAATGCTGCAAGCCGGGTTGGTTATTCTCAAAAGGGGTTTCTATAGCTTAGCTCGAAACAGGATCTCTGCGTGGGGTTTTTTGCTCTTTAGGAGCATAGAAAGCTGTGGACTGTACTTCGTGCCTCTTGTGTCACGGGAACAGGGAGTTAGCTGCAAGCAGTTCTGGTGTGCTCTGAAGGGTTTCTATGGCTTAGCTTGAAAAATGAGCTCTGCGTGATTTATGATCTCTAGTAGCAGAAACAGCTGTGGACTGTAATTTGTTCCTCTCGTGGTCACGGAAACAGGGAGTATGGTGCAAGCCAGTTCTGGTGTGCTCAAAACGGGTTTCTATGGCTTAGCTTGAAACTGGAACTCTGCGTGAAATTTGTGCTGTCTCGAAGCAGAAAAGGCTGTGGACTGTAGTTCGTTTCTCTCGTGTCACATGAAGAGGGAGAATGCTGGAAGGCGGTATGGGGTGCTCAGAGGGTTTTCTGTGATTTAGCTCGAAACAGGCGCTCTGCGGTTTTGTGCTCTCTAGGAGCAGAAAGGCTGTGGACTGTAGCTCGTGCCTCCGTGTCACGGGAAGAGGGAGAATGCTGCAAGCCGATAAGGCTGTGCTCAAAAGGGGTTTCTATGGCCTAGCTTTAACAGGAACTCTGCGTTTATTTTTGCTTTTAGGAGCAGCGAAAGCTATGGACTGTAGTTCATGCCTCTCATGTCATGGGAAGAGGGAGAATGCTGCAAGCGGGTTGAGTGTGCTCAGAATGGGTTTCTATGGCTTAGCTCGAAACAAGAGCTCTGCGTGTATTTTGTGCTCTCTAGGAGCAGAAAAGGATTTGGACTGTGTAGTTCGTGCCTCTCCTGTCACGGGAAGTGGGAGAATCCAGCAAACAGGTTCCCGAGTGCTCAGAAGGGATCTCGTGCTTTGCAGTAAACAGGAGCTTGCTCTTCTTTCCTATTACAAGAGCAGAGAAAGCTGTGGACCGTAGTTCGTGCCTCTCGTGTGATGGGAAGAGGAAGAATGCTGCAAGCCGATTTGAGTGCCTTTCTATGGGAGTTCGTTGATTGTTCGAAACAAGAGCTCTGCGTGTATTTTGTGCTCTCTAGGAGCAGAGAAAAGGCTGCGGACTGTAGTTCATGCCTCTCGGGGTCACGCGAAGAGGGAGAATGCTCTTAGACGGTATGGGTGTGCTGAAAAGGGGTTTCTATGGCTAGCTGGAAACAGGATCTCTGCATGTATTTTTTGCTCTCTAGGAGCAGAGAAAGCTGTGGACTGTAGTTCGTAGCTCTCGTGTCCGAGAAGAGGGAGAATGCTGCAAGCGGTTTGAGTGTGCTCAAAAGTGGTTTCTACGGCTTAGCTCGAAACAGGAGCTCTGCATGTATTTTGTGCTGTCTAGGAGCAGAACAGGCTGGACTGTAGTTCGTCCCTCTCGTTTCATGGGAAGTGGGAGAATGCTGCAAGCCGGTTTGGGTGTGCTCAGAAGGGGTTCTATGGCTTAGCTCGAAACAGGAACTCTGCGTGTATTTTGTGCTTCTAGGAGAAAGAAAAGGCTGTGGACTGTAGTTCGTGCCTCTCGTGTCAACGGAAGCGGGAGAATGCTGCAAGGCGGTATGGGTGTGCCTTAAGGGGTTCTATGGTAGCTCGAAACAGGAGCTCTGCGTGTATTTTGTGCTCTCTAGGAGCAGAGAAGGCTGTGGATTGTAGTTTGCGCCTCTCGTGTCATGGGAAAAGGGAGAATGCTGCAAGCCGATGTTAGTGTGCTCTGAAGGGGTTTCTATGGCTTAGCGTGAAACAGAAGCTCTGCGTGTATTTTGTGCTCTCTAGGAGCAGAAAAGGCTGTGGACGTAGTTCGTGCCTCTCATGTTACGGAGAGGGAGAATGCTGCAAAGCCGGGTGGTTATTCTCAAAAGGGGTTTCTATGGCTTAGCTCAAAACAGGATCTCTGCGGTTTTTTTTTGCTCTTAGGAGCATAGAAAGCTGTGGACTGTACTTCGTGCCTCTTGTGTCACGGGAACAGGGAGTTAGCTGCAAGCCAGCTCTGGTGTGCTCTGAAGGGGTTTCTATGGCTTAGCTCAAAAAATGAGCTCTGCATGTATTTTGTGCTCTCTAGGAGCAGAAAAATCTGTGGAATGTAGTTCGTGCCTCTCGTGTCACGCAAAGAGGGAGAATGCTGCAAGCCATTTTGACGGGCTTCGAGGGGAGTTTCGTGGATTGCTTGAAACAGGAGCTCTGCGTGTATTTTGTGCTCTAGGAGCAGAAAAGGCTGTGGACTCTAGTTCGTGCCTCTCGTGTCACGGGTAGATGGCGAATGCTACAAGCCGGTGTGTGTGTGCTCAGTATCGGTTTCTATGGCTTAGCTCCGAAACCAGAGCTCCGCGTGTATTTTGTGCTCTCTAGGAGCAGAAAACGCTTTGGACTGTATTCGTTCCTCTCGTGTCACCAAAACAGGGAGCATGCTGCAAGCCAGTTTTGGTGTGCTCAAAAGGGGTTTCTATGCTTAGCTTGAAACTGGAAGTCTGCGTGTGTTTTGTGCTCCCTAGGAGCAGAGAAGGCTGTGGACTGAAGTTCATGCCTCTCGTGTCTCGAGAAAAGGGGAATGCTTCAATTCAGTCTGAGTGTGCTCAGAAGGGGTTTCAATGGCTTAGCTCGAACCAAGAGAATCTGCGTGTATTTTGTCCTCTCGAGGAGCAGAAAAGGCTGTGGATTGTTGTTCGTGCCTCTCGTATCACGGGAAGAGGGAGAATCCAGCAAGAAGGTTTGCGAGTGCTCAAAAAGGGACTCCCGTGCTTGCTCTAAAACAGGAGCTCGCGGTTCATTCTTCCCTTTACAAGAGCAGAGAGAAATCTGTGGACCATAGCGTGCCTCTCGTGACGGGAACAGGGAGTAAGCTGCAAGCCAGTTCTGGTGTGCTCAGTAGGAGTTTCTATGGCTTAGTTTGAAACTGGAACTCTGTGTATTTTGTGCTCTGAAGGAGCAGAGAAGGCTGTGAATTGTAGTTCGTGCCTCTCGTGTCACTTGAAGGGAGAGTGCTGGAAAGCGGTATGTGGTGCTCAAATGGGTTTCTATGACTTAGCTTGAAACAGGACCTCTGCATGTATTTTGTGCTTGTAGGAGCAGAGAAGGCTCTGGACTGGAGTTCATGCCTCTCGTGTCGTGGAAGAGGGAGAATGTTGCAAGCGGTTTGGGTGTGCTCAGAACGAGTTTCTATGGCCTTGATCGAAACAGGATCTCTGTGGTATTTTCTGCTCTTTAGAAGCAGAAAAGGCTGTGGACTGTAGTTCGTGCCTCTCGTGTCGTGGGAAGAGGGAGAATGCTGCAAGCTGCTTTGCGTGTGCTTAGAAGGGTATTCTAGGGCTTAGCTTGAAACTGGAACTCTGCATGTGTTTTGTGCTCTCTAGGAGCAGAGAAGGGAGACTGTAGTTCGTGCCTTCGTGTTTGGGGAAGACGGAGAATGCTGCAAGCCGTTTGCGAGTGCTCAGAAAGGGACTCCCGTGCTTTGGTCTAAACAGGAGCTCGCGGTTCTTTCTTCCCTTTACAAGAGCAGAGAATCTGGGACCGTAGTCATGCCTATGTGTCATGGGAAGAGGGAGAATGCTGCAAGCCAGTTTCTGTTGTATCGGAAGGTGTTTCTATGGCTTAGCTTGAAACTGGAGCTATGCATGAATTTTGTCCTCTCTAGGAGCAGAGAAGGCTGTGGGACTGTAGTTCGTTCCTCTCGTATCACTGGAACAGGGAGTATGCTGCAAGCCATTTTGGTGTGCTCAAAAGGGGTTTCTAGGGCTGCTTGAAACTGAAACTGCGCGGTTTTGCGCTCTTAGGAACAGAAAAGGCCGTGGACTCTAGTGAGGCCTCCGTGTCACGGGTAGAGGGAGAATGCTGCAAGCCGGTTTGTGAGTTCCTCAGAAACGGTGTCTATGGTTTCGCTAGAAACAGACCTCTCCGTGTATTTTGTGCTCTCTAGGAGCAGAGAAGGCTTTGGACTGTCGTTCGTGCCTATCGGGGATGGGAAGAGGGAAGAATGCTGCAAGCCGATTTGAGTGCCTTTCATGGGAGTTTCGTTGATTGTTCGAAACAAGAGCTCTGCGGTATTGTGCTCTCTAGGAGCAGAAAAGGCTGCGGACTGTAATTCATGCCTCTCGTGGCACGCGAAGAGGGAGAATGCTCTTAGAGCAAGGGGTGTGCTGAAAAGGGGTTTCTATGGCTTAGCCGAAAGAGCGATCTCTGCGTTTTTTGTGCTCTTAGGAGCAGAAAAGGCTGTGGAATGTAGTCGGCCTCTCGTCTCATGGAAGAGGGAGAGGCTGCAAGCCAGTTGCGTGTGCTCAAAAGTGGTTTCTACGGCTTAGCTCGAAACAGGAGTCTGCAGTATTTGTGCTGTTAGGAGCAGAACAGGCTGTGGACTGTAGTTCGTCCCTCGTTTCATAGGAAGTGGGAGAATGCTGGCAAGCCGGTTTGGGTGTGCTCAGAAGGGGTTTCTATGGCTTAGCTCGAAACAGGAACTCTGGTGTATTTTGTGCTCTCTAGGAGCAGAAAAATCTGTGGAATGTAGTTCGTGCCTCTCATGTCACGCGAAGAGGGAGAATGCTGCAAGCCATTTTGACGGGCTTCGAGGGGAGTTTCGTGGATTGCTGAAACAGGAGATCTGCGGTATTTTGTGCTCTCTAGGAGCAGAAAAGGCTGTGGAATGTAGTTCGTGGCCTCTCGTCTCATGGGAAGAGGGAGAGTGCTGCAAGCCAGTTTGCGTGTGCTCAAAAGTGGTTTCTACGGCTTAGCTCGAAACAGGAGTCTGCATGTATTTTGTGCTGTCGAGCAGAACAGGCTGTGGACTGTAGTTCGTCCCTCTCGTTTTCATAGGAAGTGGGAGAATGCTGCAAGCGGTTTGGGTGTGCTCAGAAGGGGTTTCTATGGCTTAGCTCGAAACAGGAACTCTGCGTGTATTTTGTGCTCTCTAGGAGCAGAAAAATCTGTGGAATGTAGTTCGTGCCTCTCATTGTCACGCGAAGAGGGAGAATGCTGCAAGCCATTTTGACGGGCTTCGAGGGGAGTTTCGTGGATTTGCTTGAAAACAGAGCTCTGCGTTATTTTGTGCTCTCTAGGAGCAGAAAAGGCTGGACTCTAGTTGGCCTCTCGTGTCACGGGTAGATGGCGAATGCTACAAGCCGGTTTGTGTGTGCTCAGTATCGGTTTCTATGGCTTAGCTCGAAAACAAGAGCTCCGCGTGTATTTGTGCTCTCTAGGAGCAGAAAAGGCTTGGACTGTATTTCATTCCTCTGTGTCACCAAAACAGGGAGCATGCTGCAAGCCAGTTCTGGAGTGCTCAAAGGGGTTTCTATTGCTTAGCTTGAAACTGGAAGTTGCGTGTTTTTGTGCTCCCTAGGAGCAGAGAAGGCTGTGGACTGAAGTTCATGCCTCTCGTGTCTCGAGAAAAGGGGAATGCTTCAATTCGGTCTGAGTGTGCTCAGAAGGGGTTCAATGGCAGCTCGAACCAAGAGGATCTGCGTGTATTTTGTCCTCTCGAGGAGCAGAAAAGGCTGTGGATTGTTGTTCGTGCCTCTCGTATCACGGGAAGAGGGAGAATCCAGCAAGAAGGTTTGCGGTGCTCAAAAAGGGACTCCCGTGCTTTGCTCTAAACAGGAGCTCGCGGTTTCATTCTTCCCTTTACAAGAGCAGAGTATCTGGACCATAGTTCGTGCCTCTCGTGTGACGGAAACAGGGAGTAAGCTGCAAGCCAGTTCTGGGTGCTCAGTAGGAGTTTCTATGCTTAGTTTGAAACTGGAACTCTGTGTGTATTTTGTGCTCTGAAGGAGCAGAGAAGGCTGTGAATTGTAGTTCGTGCTCTCGTGTCACTTGAAGTGGGAGAGTGCTGGAAAGCGGTATGTATGTGCTCAAAATGGGTTTTCTATGACTTAGCTTGAAACAGGAGCTCTGGTGTATTTTGTGCTCTCTAGGAGCAGAGAAGGCTGTGGATTGTAGTTTGCGCCTCTCGTGTCATGGGAAAAGGGAGAATGGCAAGCCGATGTTAGTGTGCTCTGAAGGGGTTTCTATGGCTTAGCGTGAAACAGAAGCTCTGCGTATATTTTGTGCCCTCTAGGAGCAGAAAAGGCTGTGGACTGTAGTTGTGCCTCTCATGACGGAAAGAGGGAGAATGCTGCAAGCCGGGTTGGTTATTCTCAAAAGGGGTTTCTATAGCTTAGCTCGAAACAGGATCTCTGCGTGTGTTTTTGCTCTTTAGGAGCATAGAAAGCTGTGGAGTGACTTCGTGCCTCTTGTGTCACGGGAACAGGGAGTTAGCTGCAAGCCAGTTCTGGTGTGCTCTGAAGGGGTTTCTATGGCTTAGCTTGAAAAATGAGCTCTGCGTGTATTTTATGCTCTCTAGTAGCAGAAACAGCTGTGGACTGTAATTTGTTCCTCTCGTGTCACGGAAACAGGGAGTATGGTGCAAGCCAGTTCTGGTGTGCTCAAAACGGGTTTCTATGGCTTAGCTTGAAACTGGAACTCTGCGTGAAATTTGTGCTGTCTCGAAGCAGAAAAGGCTGTGGACTGTAGTATCGTTCCTCTCGTGTCACATGAAGAGGGAGAATGCTGGAAGGCGGTATGGGTGTGCTCAGAAGGGTTTTCTGTGATTTAGCTCGAAACAGGCGCTCTGCGTGATTTTGTGCTCTCTAGGAGCAGAAAAGGCTGTGGACTGTGCTCGTGCCTCTCGTGTCAGGGAAGAGGAGAATGCTGCAAGCCGATAAGGCTGTGCTCAAAAGGGGTTTCTATGGCCTAGTTTAAACAGGAACTCTGCGTTATTTTTTGCTTCTAGGAGCAGAGAAAGCTATGGTCTGTAGTTCGTGCCTCTCTTGCCACAGGAAGAGGGAGAATGCTGCAAGCCGGTTTGGTTATGCTCAATAGGGGTTTCTATGGCTTAGCTCGAAACAAGAGCTCTGCGTGTATTTTGTGCTCTCTAAGAGCAGAGAAGGATGTGGACTGTAGTTCGTGCCTCTCGTGTCACGGGAAGAGGGAGAATCCAGCAAACAGGTTCCCGAGTGCTCAGAAGGGGACTCTCGTGCTTTGCAGTAAACAGGAGCTTGCTCTCTTTCTTCCTATTACAAGAGCAGAGAAGCTGTGGACCGTAGTTCGTGCCTCTCGTGTGATGGGAAGAGGAAGAATGCTGCAAGCCGATTTGAGTGCCTTTTTATGGAGTTTTGTTGATTTGTTCGAAACAAGAGCTCTGCGTGTATTTTGTGCTCTCTAGGAGCAGAAAAGGCTGTGGACTGTAGTTCATGCCTCTCGTGTCACGCGAAGAGGGAGAATGCTCTTAGGCGGTATGGGTGTGCTGAAAAGGGGTTTCTATGGCTTAGCTCGAAAGAGGATCTCTGCGTTTTTTGTGCTCTCTAGGAGCAGAAAAGGCTGTGGAATGTAGTTCGTGCTCTCGTGTCATGGGAAGAGGGAGAGTGCTGCAAGCCATTTTGCGTGTGCTCAAAAGTGGTTTCTACGGCTTAGCTCGAAACAGGAGCTCTGCATGTATTTTGTGCTGTCTAGGAGCAGAACAGGCTGTGGACTGTAGTTCGTCCCTCTCGTTTCATGGGAAGTGGGAGAATGCTGCAAGCCGGTTTGGGTGTGCTCAGAAGGGGTTTCTATGGCTTAGCTCGAAACAGGAACTCTGCGTGTATTTTGTGCTCTCTAGGAGCAGAAAAGGCTGTGGACTGTAGTTCGTGGGTCTCGTGTCAACGGAAGCGGGAGAATGCTGCAAGGCGGTATGGGTGTGCCTTTAAGGGGTTTCTATGGCTTAGCTCGAAACAGGAGCTCTGCGTGTATTTTGTGCTCTCTAGGAGCAGAAAAGGCTGTGGACTGTAGTTCGTGCCTCTCATGTTACGGGAAGAGGGAGAATGCTGCAAGCCGGGTTGGTTATTCTCAAAAGGGGTTTCTATAGCTTAGCTCGAAACAGGATCTCTGCGTGTTTTTTTGCTCTTTAGGAGCATAGAAAGCTGTGGACTGTACTTCGTGCCTCTTGTGTCACGGGAACAGGGAGTTAGCTGCAAGCCAGTTCTCGTGTGCTCTGAAGGGGTTTCTATGGCTTAGCTCGAAAAATGAGCTCTGCATGTATTTTGTGCTCTCTAGGAGCAGAAAAATCTGTGGAATGTAGTTCGTGCCTCTCGTGTCACGCGAAGAGGGAGAATGCTGCAAGCCATTTGACGGGCTTTCGAGGGGAGTTCGTGGATTTGCTTGAAACAGGAGCTCTGCGTGTATTTTGTGCTCTCTAGGAGCAGAAAGGCTGTGGGCTCTAGTTCGTGCCTCTCGTGTCACGGGTAGATGGCGATGCTACAAGCGGTGTGTGTGTGCTCAGTATCGGTTTCTATGGCTTAGCTCGAAACAAGAGCTCCGCGTGTATTTTGTGCTCTCTAGGAGCAGAAAAGGCTTTGGACTGTATTTCGTTCCTCTCGTGTCACCAAAACAGGGAGCATGCTGCAAGCCAGTTTTGGTGTGCTCAAAAGGGGTTTCTATTGCTTAGCTTGAAACTGGAAGTCTGCGTGTGTTTTGTGCTCCCTAGGAGCAGAGAAGGCTGTGGACTGAAGTTCATGCCTCTCGTGTCTCGAGAAAAGGGGAATGCTTCAATTCGGTCTGAGTGTGCTCAGAAGGGGTTTCAATGGCTTAGCTCGAACCAAGAGGATCTGCGTGTATTTTGTCCTCTCGAGGAGCAGAGAAGGCTGTGGACTGTTGTTCGTGCCTCTCGTATCACGGGAAGAGGGAGAATCCAGCAAGAAGGTTTGCGAGTGCTCAAAAAGGGACTCCCGTGCTTTGCTCTAAACAGGAGCTCGCGGTTCATTCTTCCCTTTACAAGAGCAGAGAAATCTGTGGACCATAGTTCGTGCCTCTCGTGTGACGGGAACAGGGAGTAAGCTGCAAGCCAGTTCTGGTGTGCTCAGTAGGAGTTTCTATGGCTTAGTTTGAAACTGGAACTCTGTGTGTATTTTGTGCTCTGAAGGAGCAGAGAAGGCTGTGAATTGAGTTCGTGCCTCTCGTGTCACTGAAGTGGGAGAGTGCGTGGAAAGCGGTATGTGTGTGCTCAAAATGGGTTTCTATGACTTAGCTTGAAACAGGACCTCTGCATGTATTTTGTGCTCTGTAGGAGCAGAGAAGGCTCTGGACTGGAGTTCATGCCTCTCGTGTCGTGGGAAGAGGGAGAATGTTGCAAGCCGGTTTGGGTGTGCTCAGAACGAGTTCTATGGCCTTGATCGAAACAGGATCTCTGTGTGTATTTTCTGCTCTTTAGAAGCAGAAAAGGCTGTGGACTGTAGTTCGTGCCTCTCGTGTCGTGGGAAGAGGGAGAATGCTGCAAGCTGCTTTGCGTGTGCTTAGAAGGGTATTCTAGGGCTTAGCTTGAAACTGGAACTCTGCATGTGTTTTGTGCTCTCTAGGAGCAGAAGGCTGAGGACTGTAGTTCGTGCCTCTCGTGTTTTGGGAAGACGGAGAATGCTGCAAGCACGTTTGCGAGTGCTCAGAAGGGACTCCCGTGCTTTGGTCTAAACAGGAGCTCGCGGTTCTTTCTTCCCTTTACAAGAGCAGAGAAATCTGTGGACCGTAGTTCATGCCTATCGTGTCATGGGAAGAGGGAGAATGCTGCAAGCCAGTTTCTGTTGTATCAGAAGGTGTTTCTATGGCTTAGCTTGAAACTGGAGCTATGCATGAATTTTGTCCTCTCGAGGAGCAGAAAAGGCTTTGGACTGTAGTTCGTGCCTCGTGTCACGCGAAGAGGGAGAATGCTGCAAGCCAGTTTGTGTTGGATCAGAAGGGGTTTCTATGGCTTAGCTTGAAACTGGAGCTATGCATGAATTTGTTCTCTCGAGGGCAGAAAAGGCTTTGGACTGTAGTTCGTGCCTCTCGTGTCACAGGAAGAGGGAGAATGCTGCAAGCCGGTTTCTGTGTCCTCAGAAGGGGTTTCTATGGCTTAGCTTGAAACTGGGGCTCTGCGTGTTTTTGTGCTCTCTAGGAGCCGAAAGGCTGTGTACTGTAGTTTTGTGCCTCTCCTGCCACAGGAGAGGGACAATGCTGGAAGCCGGTTTGGGTGTGCTCAGAAGGTGTCTATGGCTTAGCTCGAAACAGGAGCTCTGCATGAATTTTGTGCTCTCTAGGAGCAGAGAAGGCTGTGGACTGTAGTTCGTTCCTCTCGTGTCACTGGAACAGGGAGTATGCTGCAAGCCAGTTCTGGTGTGCTCAAAAGGGGTTTCTAGGGCTTGGCTTGAAACTTGAACTCTGCGCGTGTTTTGCGCTCTCTAGGAGCAGAAAAGGCCGTGGACTCTAGTTCGTGCCTCTCGTGTCACGGGTAGAGGGAGAATGCTGCAAGCCGGTTTGTGAGTCCTCAGAAACGGTTTCTATGGTTTCGCTAGAAACAAGAGCTCTCCGTGTATTTTGTGCTCTCTAGGAGCAGAGAAGGCTTTGGACTGTAGTTCGTGCCTCTCGTGATGGGAAGAGGAAGAATGCTGCAAGCCGATTTGAGTGCCTTTTATGGGAGTTTCGTTGATTGTTCGAAACAAAGAGCTCTGCGTGTATTTTGTGCTCTCTAGGAGCAGAAAAGGCTGCGGACTGTAATTCATGCCTCTCGTGTCACGCGAAGAGGGAGAATGCTCTTAGGCGATATGGGTGTGCTGAAAAGGGGTTTCTATGGCTTAGCTCGAAAGAGGATCTCTGCGTGTTTTTTGTGCTCTCTAGGAGCAGAAAAGGCTGTGGAATGTAGTTCGTGCCTCTCGTCTCATGGGAAGAGGGAGAGTGCTGCAAGCCAGTTTGCGTGTGCTCAAAAGTGGTTTCTACGGCTTAGCTCGAAACAGGAGCTCTGCATGTATTTTGTGCTGTCTAGGAGCAGAACAGGCTGTGGACTGTAGTTCGTCCCTCTCGTTTCATAGGAAGTGGGAGAATGCTGCAAGCCGGTTTGGGTGTGCTCAGAAGGGGTTTCTATGGCTTAGCTCGAAACAGGAACTCTGCGTGTATTTTGTGCTCTCTAGGAGCAGAAAAATCTGTGGAATGTAGTTCGTGCCTCGCATGTCACGCGAAGAGGGAGAATGCTGCAAGCCATTTTGACGGGCTTTCGAGGGGAGTTTCGTGGATTTGCTTGAAACAGGAGCTCTGCGTGTATTTGTGCTCTCTAGGAGCAGAAAAGGCTGGGACTCTACTTCGTGCCTCTCGTGTCACGGGTAGATGGCGAATGCTACAAGCCGGTTTGTGTGTGCTCAGTATCGGTTTCTATGGCTTAGCTCGAAACAAGAGCTCCGCGTGTATTTTGTGCTCTCTAGGAGCAGAAAAGGCTTTGGACTGTATTTCATTCCTCTCGTGTCACCAAAACAGGGAGCATGCTGCAAGCCAGTTCTGGAGTGCTCAAAAGGGGTTTCTATTGCTTAGCTTGAAACTGGAAGTCTGCGTGTGTTTTGTGCTCCCTAGGAGCAGAGAAGGCTGTGGACTGAAGTTCATGCCTCTCGTGTCTCGAGAAAAGGGGAATGCTTCAATTCGGTCTGAGTGTGCTCAGAAGGGGTTTCAATGGCTTAGCTCGAACCAAGAGGATCTGCGTGTATTTTGTCCTCTCGAGGAGCAGAAAAGGCTGTGGATTGTTGTTCGTGCCTCTCGTATCACGGGAAGAGGGAGAATCCAGCAAGAAGATTTGCGAGTGCTCAAAAAGGGACTCCCGTGCTTTGCTCTAAACAGGAGCTCGCGGTTCATTCTTCCCTTACAAGAGCAGAGAAATCTGTGGACCATAGTTCGTGCCTCTCGTGTGACGGGAACAGGGAGTAAGCTGCAAGCCAGTTCTGGTGTGCTCAGTAGGAGTTTCTATGGCTTAGTTTGAAACTGGAACTCTGTGTGTATTTTGTGCTCTGAAGGAGCAGAGAAGGCTGTGAATTGTAGTTCGTGCCTCTCGTGTCACTTGAAGTGGGAGAGTGCTGGAAAGCGGTATGTATGTGCTCAAAATGGGTTTCTATGACTTAGCTTGAAACAGGAGCTCTGCATGTATTTTGTGCTCTCTAGGAGCAGAGAAGGCTCTGGGCTGGAGTTCATGCCTCTCGTGTCGTGGGAAGAGGGAGAATGTTGCAAGCTGGTTTGGGTGTGCTCAGAACGAGTTTCTATGGCCTTGATCGAAACAGGATCTCTGTGTGTATTTTCTGCTCTTTAGAAGCAGAAAAGGCTGTGGACTGTGTAGTTCGTGCCTCTCGGTCGGGAAGAGGGAGAATGCTGCAAGCTGCTTTGCTTGTGCTTAGAAGGGGTATTCTATGGCTTAGCTTGAAACTGGAACTCTGCATGTGTTTTGTGCTCTCTAGGAGCAGAGAAGGCTGAGGACTGTAGTTCGTGCCTCTCGTGTTTTGGGAAGACGGAGAATGCTGCAAGCACGTTTGCGAGTGCTCAGAAAGGGACTCCCGTGCTTTGCTCTAAACAGGAGCTCGCGGTTCTTCTTCCCTTTACAAGAGCAGAGAAATCTGTGGACCGTAGTTCGTGCCTCTCGTGTGACGGGAACAGGGAGTAAGCTGCAAGCCAGTTCTGGTGTGCTCAGTAGGAGTTTCTATGGCTTAGCTGGAAACTGGAACTCTGCGTGTATTTTGTGCTCTCTAGGAGCAGAGAAGGCTCTGGACTGGAGTTCATGCCTCTCATGTCGCGGGAAGAGGGAGAATGTTGCAAGCCGGTTTGGGTGTGCTAAGAACGAGTTTCTATGGCCTTCATCGAAACAGGATCTCTGTGTGTATTTTCTGCTGTCTAGGAGCAGAGAAAGTTGTGGACTGTGTAGTTCATGCTTCTCGTGTCGTGGAAGAGGGAGAATGCTGCAAGCCGGTTTGGGTGTGCTCAGAAGGGTTTCTAGGCTTAGCTCGAAACAGGAGCTCTGCATGAATTTTGTGCTCTCTCGGAGCAGAGAAGGCTGTCGACTGTAGTTCGTTCCTCTCGTGTCACCGGAACAGGGAGTATGCTGCAAGCCAGTTCTGGTGTGCTCAAAAGGGGTTTCTAGGGCTTGGCTTGAAACTTGAACTCTGCGCGTGTTTTGCGCTCTCTAGGAGCAGAAAAGGTTGTGGACTCTAGTTCGTGCCTCTCGTATCACGGGAAGAGGGAGAATCCAGCAAGAAGGTTTGCGAGTGCTCAAAAAGGGACTCCCGTGCTTTGCTCTAAACAGGAGCTCGCGGTTCATTCTTCCCTTTACAAGAGCAGAGAAATCTGTGGACCATAGTTCGTGCCTCTCGTGTGACGGGAACAGGGAGTAAGCTGCAAGCCAGTTCTGGTGTGCTCAGTAGGAGTTTCTATGGCTTAGTTTGAAACTGGAACTCTGTGTGTATTTTGTGCTCTGAAGGAGCAGAGAAGGCTGTGAATTGTAGTTCGTGCCTCTCGTGTCACTTGAAGTGGGAGAGTGCTGGAAAGCGGTATGTGTGTGCTCAAAATGGGTTTCTATGACTTAGCTTGAAACAGGACCTCTGCATGTATTTTGTGCTCTGTAGGAGCAGAGAAGGCTCTGGACTGGAGTTCATGCCTCTCGTGTCGTGGGAAGAGGGAGAATGTTGCAAGCCGGTTTGGGTGTGCTCAGAACGAGTTTCTATGGCCTTGATCGAAACAGGATCTCTGTGTGTATTTTCTGCTCTTTAGAAGCAGAAAAGGCTGTGGACTGTAGTTCGTGCCTCTCATGTCGTGGGAAGAGGGAGAATGCTGCAAGCTGCTTTGCGTGGGCTTAGAAGGGGTATTCTATGGCTTAGCTTGAAACTGGAACTCTGCATGTGTTTTGTGCTCTCTAGGAGCAGAGAAGGCTGAGGACTGTAGTTCGTGCCTCTCGTGTTTTGGGAAGACGGAGAATGCTGCAAGCACGTTTGCGAGTGGCTCAGAAAGTGACTCCCGTGCTTTGCTCTAAACAGGAGCTCGCGGTTCTTTCTTCCCTTTACAAGAGCAGAGAAATCTGTGGACCGTAGTTCGTTCCTCTCGTGTCACCGGAACAGGGAGTATGCTGCAAGCCAGTTCTGGTGTGCTGAAAAGGGGTTTCTACAGCTTGGCTTGAAACCTTGAACTCTGCGCGTTGTTTTGCGCCTCTAGGAGCAGAAAAGGCCGTGGACTCTAGTTCGTGCCTCTCGTGTCAAGGGTTTAGAGGGAGAATGCTGCAAGCCGGTTGGAGTGCCAAAAATGGGACCTCCCGTGCTTTGCTCTAAACTAGGAGCTCGCGGTTCTTTCTTCCCTTTACAAGAGCAGAGAAATCTGTGGACCGTAGTTCGTGCTCTCGTGTGACGGGAACAGGGCGTAAGCTGCAAGCCAGTTCTGGTGTGCTCAGTAGGAGTTTCTATGGCTAGCTGGAAACTGGAACTCGCGTGTATTTTGTGTCTCTAGGAGCAGAGAAGGCTCTGGACTGGAGTTCCTGCCTCTCATGTCGCGGAGAGGGAGAATGTTGCAAGCCGGTTTGGGTGTGCTAAGACACGAGTTTCTATGGCCTTCATCAAAACAGGATCTCTGTGTGTATTTTCTGCTGTCTAGGAGCAGAGAAAGTTGTGGACTGTAGTTCATGCCTTCTCGTGTCGTGGGAAGAGGAGAATGCTGCAAGCCGGTTTGGGTGTGCTCAGAAGGTGTTCTATGGCTTAGCTCGAAACAGGAGCTCTGCATGAATTTTGTGCTCTCTAGGAGCAGAGGAAGGCTGTCGACTGTAGTTCGTTCCTCTCGTGTCACCGGAACAGGGAGTATGCTGCAAGCCAGTTCTGGTGTGCTCAAAAGGGGTTTCTAGGGCTTGGCTTGAAACTTGAACTCTGCGCGTGTTTTGCGCTCTCTAGGAGCAGAAAAGGTTGTGGACTCTAGTTCGTGCCTCTCATATCACGGGAAGAGGGAGAATCCAGCAAGAAGGTTTGCGAGTGCTCAAAAAGGGACTCCCGTGCTTTGCTCTAAACAGGAGCTCGCGGTTCATTCTGCATCTCTACGAGACGATAAAGTCTGTTGGCCCTTTAGTTTCAGTATCTCGTGTAATGGGAAAGAGGAGAATGCGCAAGCCGGTTTGTTGTGTCCTCAGAAGGGTTCTATGGCTTAGCTTGAAACTGGAGCTCTGTGTGTGTTCTTGATCTATAGGAGGCGGAAATGCTGTGGGACTGTAGTCGTGCCTCTCGTGCATGGGAAGAGGGAGAAGGGAATGCTGATGCCGGTTTGTGTTGCTCAGAATGGGTTTCTATGCTTGGAGCTTGAAACTGGACCTCCTGCGTGTATGTTGTGCTCTCTAGGAGCGAGCAAAAGGCTGTGGACTGTAGTTCGTGCCTCTCGTGTCATGGGAAGAGGGAGAATGCTGCAAGCCGGTTTGGGTGTGCCTCAGAAGGGGTTTCTATGCTAGCTGTTGAAACTGGAGCTCGGTGTGTTTTTTCTGTCTCTATAGGAGCGAGAAATGGCTGTAGGACTGTACGATTCGTTGCCTCTCGTGTCATGGACGAGGGAGAATGCTGCAAGCTGCTTTGCGTGGGCTAGAAGGGGTATTCTATGGCTTTAGCTTGAAACTGGAACTCTGCATGTGTTTGTGCTCTCTAGGAGCAGAGAATGCTGAGGACTGTAGTTCGTGCTCTCGTGTTTTGGGAAGACGGGGAATGCTGCAAGCACGTTTGCGAGTGCTCAGAAAGGGACTCCCGTGCTTTGGTCTAAACAGGAGCTCGCGGTTCTTTTCCCTTTACAAGAGCAGAGAAATCTGTGGACCGTAGTTCATGCCTATCGTGTCATGGGAAGAGGGAGAATGCTGCAAGCCAGTTTCTGTTGTAACAGAAGGTGTTTCTATGGCTTAGCTTGAAACTGGAGCTATGCATGAATTTTGTCCTCTCGAGGAGCAGAAAGGCTTTGGACTGTAGTTCGTGCCTCTCGTGTCACGCGAAGAGGGAGAATGCTGCAAGCCAGTTTGTGTTGGATCGAAGGTGTTTCTATGGCTTAGCTTGAAACTGGAGCTATGCATGAATTTTGTTCTCTCGAGGAGCAGAAAAGGCTTTGGACTGTAGTTCGTGCCTCTCGTGTCACAGGAAGAGGGAGAATGCTGCAAGCCGGTTTCTGTGTCCTCAGAAGGGGTTCTATGGCTTAGCTTGAAACTGGGGCTCTGCGTGTTTTTGTGCTCTCTAGGAGCCGAAAAGGCTGTGTACTGTAGTTTGTGCCTCTCCTGCCACAGGAGAGGGACAATGCTGGAAGCGGTTTGGGTGTGTCAGAAGGTGTTTCTATGGCTTAGCTCGAAACAGGAGCTCTGCATGAATTTTGTGCCTCTAGGAGCAGAGAAGGCTGTGGACTGTAGTTCGTTACTCTCGTGTCACTGGAACAGGGAGTATGCTGCAAGCCAGTTCTGGTGTGCTCAAAAGGGGTTTCTAGGGCTGGCTTGAAACTTGAAACTCGCGCTGTGTTTTGCGCTCTCTAGGAGCAGAAAAGGCCGTGGACTCTAGTTCGTGCTCTCGTGTCACGGGTAGAGGGCGAATGCTGCAAGCCGGTTTGTGAGTCCTCAGAAACTGGTTCTAGGGTTTCGATAGAAACAAGAGCTCTCCGTGTATTTTGTGCTCTCTAGGAGCAGAGAAGGCTTTGGACTGTAGTTCGTGCCTCTCGTGTGATGGGACAGAGGAAGAATGCTGCAAGCCGATTTGAGTGCCTTTCTATGGGAGTTTCTGTTGATTTTGTTCGAAAGAGGATCTCTGCGTGTTTTTTGTGCTCTCTAGGAGCAGAAAAGGCTGTGGAATGTAGTTCGTGCTCTCGTCTCCTGGGAAGAGGAGGAGAGTGCTGCAAGCCAGTTTGCGTGTGCTCAAAAGTGGTTTCTAAGGCTTAGCTCGAAACAGGAGCTCTGCATGTATTTTGTGCCTGTCTAGGAGCAGAACAGGCTGTGGACTGTAGTTCGTCCCTCTCGTTTCATAGGAAGTGGGAGAATGCTGCAAGCCGGTTTGGGTGTGCTCAGAAGGGGTTTCTATGGCTTAGCTCGAAACAGGAACTCTGCGTGTATTTTGTGCTCTCTAGGAGCAGAGAAGGCTTTGGACTGTAGTTCGTGCCTCGCATGTCACGCGAAGAGGGAGAATGCTGCAAGCCATTTTGACGGGCTTTCGAGGGGAGTTTCGTGGATTTGCTTGAAACAGGAGCTCTGCGTGTATTTTGTGCTCTCTAGGAGCAGAAAAGGCTGTGGACTCTAGTTCGTGCCTCTCGTGTCACGGGTAGATGGCGAATGCTACAAGCCGGTTTGTGTGTGCTCAGTATCGGTTTCTATGGCTTAGCTCGAAACAAGAGCTCCGCGTGTATTTTGTGCTCTCTAGGAGCAGAAAGGCTTTGGACTGTATTTCATTCCTCTCGTGTCACCAAAACAGGGAGCATGCTGCAAGCCAGTTCTGGAGTGCTCAAAAGGGGTTTCTATTGCTTAGCTTGAAACTGGAAGTCTGCGTGTGTTTTGTGCTCCCTAGGAGCAGAGAAGGCTGTGGACTGAAGTTCATGCCTCTCGTGTCTCGAGAAAAGGGGAATGCTTCAATTCGGTCTGAGTGTGCTCAGAAGGGGTTTCAATGGCTTAGCTCGAACCAAGAGGATCTGCGTGTATTTTGTCCTCTCGAGGAGCAGAAAGGGCTGTGGATTTTGTTCGTGCCTCTAGTATCACGGGAAGAGGAGATCCAGCAAGAAGATTTGCGATGTGCTCAAACAAGGGACTCCCGTGCTTTGCTCTAACAGGAGCTCGCGGTTCATTCTTCCCTTTACAAGAGCAGAGAAATCTGGTGGACCATAGTTCGTGCCTCTCGTGTGTGACGGAACAGGGAGTAAGCTGCAGCCAGTTCTGGTGTGCTCAGTAGGAGTTTCTATGGCTTAGTTTGAAACTGGAACTCTGTGTGTATTTTGTGCTCTGAAGGAGCAGAGAAGGCTTGTGAATTGTAGTCGTGCCTCTCGTGTCACTTGAAGTGGGAGAGTGCTGGAAAGCGGTATGTATGTGCTCAAAATGGGTTTCTATGACTTAGCTTGAAACAGGAGCTCTGCATGTATTTTGTGCTCTCTAGGAAGCAGAGAAGGCTCTGGGCTGGAGTTCATGCCTCTCGTGTCGTGGGAAGAGGGAGAATGTTGCAAGCTGGTTTGGGTGGTGCTCAGAACGAGTTTCTATGGCCTTGATCGAAACAGGATCTCTGTGTGTATTTTCTGCTCTTTAGAAGCAGAAAAGGCTGTGGACTGTAGTTCGTGCCTCTCGTGTCGTGGGAAGAGGGAGAATGCTGCAAGCTGCTTTGCTTGTGCTTAGAAGGGTGTATTCTATGGCTTAGCTTGAAACTGGAACTCTGCATGTGTTTTGTGCTCTCTAGGAGCAGAGAAGGCTGAGGACTGTAGTTCGTTGCCTCTCGTGTTTGGGAAGACGGAGAATGCTGCAAGCACGTTTGCGAGTGCTCAGAAAGTGACTCCCGTGCTTTGCTCAAACAGGAGCTCGCGTTCTTTCTTCCCTTTACAAGAGCAGAGAAATCTGTAAACCGTAGTTCGTGCCTCTCGTGTGACGGGAACAGGGAGTAAGCTGCAAGCCAGTTCTGGTGTGCTCAGTAGGAGTTTCTATGGCTTAGCTGGAAACTGGAACTCTGCGTGTATTTTGTGCTCTCTAGGAGCAGAGAAGGCTCTGGACTGGAGTTCATGCCTCTCATGTCGCGGGAAGAGGGAGAATGTTGCAAGCCGGTTTGGGTGTGCTAAGAACGAGTTTCTATGGCCTTCATCGAAACAGGATCTCTGTGTGTATTTTCTGCTCTCTAGGAGCAGAGAAAGTTGTGGACTGTAGTTCATGCTTCTCGTGTCGTGGGAAGAGGGAGAATGCTGCAAGCCGGTTTGGGTGTGCTCAGAAGGTGTTTCTATGGCTTAGCTCGAAACAGGAGCTCTGCATGAATTTTGTGCTCTCTAGGAGCAGAGAAGGCTGTCGACTGTAGTTCGTTCCTCTCGTGTCACCGGAACAGGGAGTATGCTGCAAGCCAGTTCTGTGTGTGCTCAGAAGGGGTTTCTATGGCTTAGCTTTGAAACTGGATCTCTGATGTGTGTTCTTGGCTCTCTACGAGCAAGAAAAGGCTGTGGACTGTAGCTTCATGCTCTCGTTGTCATGGGAAGAGGAGAAGGCTGCAAGCCGGTTTGTGTGTGCTCAGAGGGCTTCCTATGGCTTAGTTTGAAACGGGTCTCTGCTGTATTTGCGCTCTCCTACGAGCAGAAAAGGCTGTGGACTGTAGATCGTGCTCTCCGTGTCATGGGAAGAGGAGAGATGCTGCAAGCCGTTTGGGTGTGCTCAGAAGGCGTTTCTATGGCTTAGCTTGAAACGGGACCTCTGCGTGTGTTTTGTGCTCGTCTATAGAGCAGAAAATGCTGTGGACTGTAGATCATGCCTTCTCGTGTCATGGGAAGAGGGAGAATGCTGCAAGCCGGTTTGTGTGTGCTCAGAAGGGTGTCTATGGCTTAGCTTGAAAATGGAGCTCTGTGTGTGTTCTGTGGATCTACTAGGAGCAGAGAAAGTTGTGGACTGTAGTTCATGCTTCTCGTGTCGTGGGAAGAGGGAGAATGCTGCAAGCCGGTTTGGGTGTGCTCAGAAGGTGTTTCTATGGCTTAGCTCGAAACAGGAGCTCTGCATGAATTTTGTGCTCTCTAGGAGCAGAGAAGGCTGTCGACTGTAGTTCGTTCCTCTCGTGTCACCGGAACAGGGAGTATGCTGCAAGCCAGTTCTGGTGTGCTCAAAGGGGTTTCTAGGGCTTGGCTTGAACTTGAACTCTGCGCGTGTTTTGCGCTCTCTAGGAGCAGGAAAAGGCCGTGGACTCTAGTTCGTGCCTCTCGTATCACGGGAAGAGGGAGAATCCAGCAAGAAGGTTTGTGAGTGCTCAAAAAGGGACTCCCGTGCTTTGCTCTAAACAGGAGCTCGCGGTTCATTCTTCCCTTTACAAGAGCAGAGAAATCTGTGGACCATAGTTCGTGCCTCTCGTGTGACGGGAACGGGAGTAAGCTGCAAGCCGGTTTGGGTGTGCTCAGAAGGGGTTTCTATGGCTTAGCTTGAAACTGGGTCTCTGCGTGTGATTTGCTGCTCTCTACGAGCAGAAATGCTGTGGACTGTAGATTCGTGCCTCTCGTGTCATGGGAAGAGGGAGAATGCTGCAAGCCGGTTGTGGTGTGCTCAGAAGGGGTTTCTATGGCTTAGCTTGAAACTGGACCTCTGCGTGTGTTTTGTGCTCTCTACGAGCAGAAAAGGCTGTGGACTGTAGTTTCATGCCTCTCGTGTAATGGGAAGAGGGAGAATGCTGCAAGCCGGTTTGGGTGTGCTCAGAAGGGGTTTCTATGGCTTAGCTTGAAACTGGAGCTCTGCGTGTGTTTTGTGCTCTCTACGAGCAGAAAAGGCTGTGGACTGAAGTTCGATGCCTCTCGTGTCATGGGAAGAGGGAGAATGCTGCAAAGCCGGTTTGTGTGTGCTCAGAAGGGGTTTTCTATGGCTTAGCTTGAACTGGAGCTCTGTGTGTGTTCTGTGATCTATAGGAGCGGAAAATGCTGTGGACTGTAGTTCGTGCCTCTCGTGTCATGGGAAGAGGGAGAATGCTGCAAGCCGGTTTGTGTGTGCTCAGAAGGGGTTTCTATGGCTTAGCTTGAAACTGGACCTCTGCGTGTATATTGTGCTCTCTACGAGCAGAAAAGGCTGTGGACTGTAGATCGTGCCTCTCGTGTCATGGGAAGAGGGAGAATGCTGCAAGCCGGTTTGTGTGTGCTCAGAAGGGGTTTCTATGGCTTAGCTTGAAACTGGAGCTCTGCGTGTGTTTTGTGCTCTCTACGAGCAGAAATGGCTGTGGACTGTAGTTTCATGCTTCTCGTGTCATGGGAAGAGGGAGAATGCTGCAAGCCGGTTTGTGTGTGCTCAGAAGGGGTTTCTATGGCTTAGCTTGAAACTGGAGCTCTGTGTGTGTTCTGTGCTCTATAGGAGCAGAAAATGCTGTGGACTGTAGTTCGTGCCTCTCGTGTCATGGGAAGAGGGAGAATGCTGCAAGCCTGGTTGTTTGTGCTCAAAGGGGTTTCTATTGCTTGCTTTGAAACTGGAGCTCTGTGTGTGTTCTGTGATCTATAGACGGAAAATGCGTTGACTGTAGTTCGTGCCTCTCGTGTCAATGGGAAGAGGGAGAAGGCTTGGCAAGCCGGTTTGTGCGTGCTCAGAAGGGGTTTCTATGGCATAGCTAGATAATAAATCTCTGCATGTGTTCTGTGCGCTCTAGGAGCAGAAAAAACTCTGGACTGCAATTCCTGCCTCTCGTGTCATGGGAAGAGGGAGAATGCTGCAAGCCGGTGTGTGTGCTCAGAAGGGGGTTCTATGGCTTAGCATGAAACTGGAGCTCTGTTGTGTTTCTGTAGTCTATAGGAGCGGAAAATGCTGTGGACTGTAGTTCTTGCCTCTCGTGTCATGGGAAGATGGGAGAATGCTGCAAGCGGGTTGTGTGTGCTCAGAAGGGGTTTCTATGGCTTAGCGTTGAAACTGGAGCTCTTGTTTGTTTCTGCTCTCTAGGAGCAGGGAAAGTTGTGGACTGTAGTTCATGCTTCTCGTGTCGTGGGAAGAGGGAGAATGCTGCAAGCCGGTTTGGGTGTGCTCAGAAGGTGTTTCTATGGCTTAGCTCGAAACAGGAGCTCTGCATGTATTTTGTGCTGTCTAGGAGCAGAACAGGCTGTGGACTGTAGTTCGTCCCTCTCGTTTCATAGGAAGTGGGAGAATGCTGCAAGCCGGTTTGTGAGTGCTCAGAAACGGTTTCTATGGTTTCGCTAGAAACAAGAGCTCTCCGTGATTTTGTGCTCTAGGAGCAGAGAAGGCTGTGGACTGTAGTTCGTGCCTTTCGTGTCACGCGAAGAGGGAGAATGCTGCAAGCCGTTTTGAGTGGCTTTTGAGGGGATTTTCTTGGATTTGCTCGAAACAGAAGCTCTGCGTGTATTTTGTGCTCTCTAAAAGCAGACAAGGCTTTGGACTGTAGTTCGTGCCTCTCGTGTCACGGGAAGAGGAAGAATCAGGCAAGCCGGTTGGGTGTGCTAGAAAGGGGTTTTCTATGGCTGAGCTTGAAACTGGAGCTCTGCGTGTGTTCTGTGATCTATACGGAGCGAAAATGCTGTGGACTGTAGTTCGTGCCTCTCGTGTCATGGGAAGAGGGAGAATGCTGCAAGCCTGTTTGTGTGTGCTCAGAAGGGGTTTCTATGGCTTAGCTTGAAACTGGAGCCTCTGCGTGTGTATTTGTGCTCTCTAAGGAGCAGAAAAGGCTGTGGACTGTAGTTCGTGCCTCTCGTGTCATGGGAAGAGGGAGAATGCTGCAAGCCGGTTTGTGTGTGCTCAGGAAGGGTTTTCTATGGCTTAGCTTGAAACTGGACTCTGCATGTATTTTGTGCTGTCTAGGAGCAGAAAAGGCTGTGGACTGTAATTCGTGCCTCTCGTGTCATGGGAAGAGGGAGAATGCTGCAAGCTGGTTTGTGTGTGCTCAGAAGGGGTTTCTATGGCTTAGCTTGAAAATGGAGCTCTGTGTGTATTTTGTGCTCTCTAGGAGCTTAGAAAAGGCTGTGGACTGTAGTTCGTGCCTCTCGTGTCATGGGAAGAGGGAGAATGCTGCAAGCCGGTTTGTGTGTGCTCAGAAGGGGTTTCTATGGCTTAGCTTGAAACTGGAGCTCTGCGTGTGTTCTGTGACTCTTACGAGCGAAATTGCTGTGGACTGTAGTTCGTGCCTTCGTGTCATGGGAAGAGGGAGAGATGCTGCAAGCCGGTTTGTGTGTGCTCAGAAGGGGTTTCTATGGCTTAGCTTGAAACTGGAGCTCTGTGTGTGTTCTGTGATCTATAGGAGCGGAAAATGCTGTGGACTCTAGTTCGTGCCTCTCGTGTCATGGGAAGAGGGAGAATACTGCAAGCCGGTTTGTGTGTGCTCAGAAGGGGTTTCTATGGCTTAGCTTGAAACTGGAGCTCTGTGTGTGTTCTGTGATCTACTAGGAGCGAAAATGGCTGTGGACTGTAGTCGTGCCTCTCGTGTCATGGGAAGAGGGAGAATGCTGCAAGCCGGTTTGTGTGTGCTCAGAAGGGGTTTCTATGGCTTAGCTTGAAACTGGAGCTCTGCGTGTGTTTTGTGCTCTCTACGAGCAGAAAAGGCTGTGGACTGTAGATCATGCCTCTCGTGTCATGGGAAGAGGGAGAATGCTGCAAGCCGGTTTGTGTGTGCTCAGAAGGGGTTTCTATGGCTTAGCTTGAAACTGGAGCTCTGTGTGTGTTCTGTGGTCTATAGGAGCGCAAAATGCTGTGGACTCTAGTTCGTGCCTGTCGTGTCATGGGAAGAGGGAGAATGCTGCAAGCCGGATTTGTGTGTGCTCAGAAGGGGTTTCTATGGCTTAGCTTGAAACTGGAGCTCTGCGTGTGTTTTGTGCTCTATAGGAGCAGAAAATGCTGTGGACTGTAGTTCGTGCCTCTCGTGTCATGGGAAGAGGGAGAATGCTGCAAGCCGGTTTGTGTGTGCTCAGAAGGGGTTTCTATGGCTTAGCTTGAAACTGGAGCTCTGCGTGTGTTTTGTGGTCTATAGGAGCGCAAAATGCTGTGGACTCTAGTTCGTGCCTCTCGTGTCATGGGAAGAGGGAGAATGCTGCAAGCCGGTTTGGGTGTGCTCAGAAGGGTTTTCTATGGCTTAGCTTGAAACTGGAGCTCTGCCTGTGTTTTTTTGCTCTCTACGAGCAGAAATGGCTGTGGACGCTAGTTCGTGCTTCTCGTGTCATTGGAAGAGGGAGAATGCTGCAAGCCGTTTTTGGTGTGCTCAGAAAGAGTTTCTATGGCTTAGCTTGAAACTCGACTTCTGCGTGTGTTTTGTGCTCTCTACAAGCAGAAATGGCAGTGGTCTGTAGATCGTGCCTCTCATGTCATGGGAAGAGGGAGAATGCTGCAAGCCGGTTTGTGTGTGCTCAGAAGGGGTTTCTATGGCTTAGCTGAAATTGAGCTCTGTGTGTGTTCTGTAGATCTATAGGAGCGGAAAATGCTGTGGACTCTACTTCGTTCCTGTTGTGTCATGGGAAGAGGGAGAATGCTGCAATGCCGGATTGGGTGTGCTCAGAAGGGGTTTCTATGGCTTAGTTTGAAATGGGTCTTCTGCTTGTATATTGCGCTCTCTATGAGAAGAAAAGGCTGTGGACTGTAGTTCGTGCCTCTCGTGTCATGGGAAGAGGGAGAATGCTGCAAGCCGGTTTGTGTGTGCTCAGAAGGGGTTTCTATGGCTTAGCTTGAAACTGGAGCTCTGCGTGTGTTTTTTTGCTCTCCACGAGCAGAAAAGTCTGTAGACTGTAGTTTCATGCCTCTCGTGTCATGGGAAGAGGGAGAATGCTGCATGCCGGTTTGTGTGTGCTCAGAAGGGGTTTCTATGGCTTAGCTTGAAACTGGACTCCTGCGTGTATTTTGTGCTCTCTAGGAGCAGAAAAGGCTGTGGACTGTAGATCGTGCCTCTCGTGTCATGGGAAGAGGGAGAATGCTGCAAGCCGTTTTCAGTGTGCTCAGAAGGAGTTTCTATGGCTTAGCTTGAAACTGGACCTCTGCGTGTGTTTTGTGCTCTATAGGAGCAGAAAAGGCTGTGGACTGTAGATCGTGCCTCTCGTGTCATGGGAAGAGGGAGAATGCTGCAAGCCTGTTTGTGTGTGCTCAGAAGGGGTTTCTATGGCTTAGCTTGAAACTGGAGCTCTGTGTGTGTTTTGTGGTCTATAGGAGCGCAAAATGCTGTGGACTCTAGTTCGTGCCTCTCGTGTCATGGGAAGAGGGAGAATGCTGCAAGCCGGTTTGTGTGTGCTCAGAAGGGGTGTTCTATGGCGTTAGCTTGAAACCTGGAGCTCTGTCGTGTGTTCTTGGCTCTATACGGAGCAGAAAATGGCTGTGGACGCTTAGTTCGTGCCTTCTGCGGTCTTGGAAGAAGAGGGAGAATGCTGCAAGCCGGTTGGTGGCTCAGAAGGAGGTTTCCTATGGCTTAGCTTGAAACTCGGACCTTCTGCAGTGTGTTTTGTGCTCTCTACAAGCAGAAATTGCAGTGGACTGTAGATCGTGCCTCTCGTGTCATGGGAAGAGGGAGAATGCTGCAAGCCGGTTTGTGTGTGCTCAGAAGGGGTTTCTATGGCTTGGATTGAAACTGGACCTCTGCGTGTATATTGTGCTCTCTAGGAGCAGAAAAGGCTGTGGACTGTAGATCGTGCCTCTCGTGTCATGGGAAGAGGGAGAATGCTGCAAGCCGGTTTGGGTGTGCTGAGAAGGGGTTTCTATGGCTTAGCTTGAAACTGGAGCTCTGCGTGGTGTTTTGTGCTCTCTACGGAGCAGAAAATGGCTGTGGACTGTAGATCGTGCCTCTCTGTCCATGGAAGAGGGAGAATGCTGCAGCCGGTTTGTGTGTGCTCAGAAGGGGTTTCTATGGCTTAGCTTGAAACTGGGACTCTGCGTGTGTTCTGTGGTCCTATAGGAGCAGGAAAATGCTGTGGACTGTAGTATCGTGCCTCTCGTGTCATGGGAAGAGGGAGAATGCTGCAAGCCGGTTTGGGTGTGCTCAGAAGGGGGTTTCTATGGCTTAGCTTGAAACTGGAGCTCTGCGTGTGTTTTTTTTGCTCTCTATGAGCAGAAATGGCTGTGGACTGTAGTTCGTGCCTCTCGTGTCATGGGAAGAGGGAGAATGCTGCAAGCCGGTTTGCCTGTGCTCAGAAGGGGTACTATGGCTTAGCTTGAAACTGGACCTCTGCGTGTATTTTGTGCTCTCTAGCAGCAGAAAAGGCTGTGGACTGTAGTTCGTGCCTCTCCTGTCATGGGAAGAGGGAGAATGCTGCAAGCCGGTTTGTGTGTGCTGAGAAGGGGTTTCTATGGCTTAGCTTGAAACAGAAGCTCTGCGTGTGTTTTGTGCTCTCTACGAGCAGAAAAGGCTGTGGACTGTAGATCGTGCCTCTCGTGTCATGGGAAGAGGGAGAATGCTGCAAGCCGGTTTGGGTGTGCTCAGAAGGGGTTTCTATGGCTTAGCTTGAAACTGGAGCTCTGCGTGTGTTTTGTGCTCTATAGGAGCAGAAAATGCTGTGGACTGTAGTTCGTGCCTCTCGTGTCATGGGAAGAGGGAGAATGCTGCAAGCCGGTTTGTGTGTGCTCAGAAGGGTTTCTATGTGCTTAGCTTGAAAATGGGATGCCTTCTGCTTGTATCTTCCTGCTGGCTCTATAGGAGAAGCAAAAGGCTGTGGACTGTAGTTTCGTGCCTGCTCGTGTCATGGGAAAGAGGGAGAATTACTGCAAGCCTGGATTTGTGTGTGCTCAGTAAGGGGTTTCTATGGCTTAGCTTGAAACGGGAGCTCTGGTTGTTCTGTGATCTATAGGAGTGGAACATGCTTGTGGACCTACTGTTCGTTGTGTATGGAAGAGGAGAATGCTGCAAGCTGGTTTGTGTTGCCTCAGAAGGGGTTTCTATGGCTTAGCTTGTGAAAACTGGCTCTGCATGTGTGTTTGGGGCTCTCTACGAGCAGAAAATGCGTGACTGTAGATCGTGCGTCTCGTGTCATGGGAAAAGAGGGAGAATGCTGCAAGCCGGTTTGGGTGTGCTCAGAAGGTGTTTCTATGGCTTAGCTCGAAACAGGAGATCTGCATGAATTTTGTGCTCTCTAGGGCCAGAGATGGCTCTGGCCTCTAGTTCGTGCCTCTCGTGTCACGGGAAGTGGAAGAATGCTGCAAGCCGGTATGGGTGTGCTCAGAAGGGGTTTCTATGGCTTAGCTCGAAACTGCAGGCCATCGTGTATTTTGTGCTCCTTAGGAGCAGAGAAGGCTGAGGATCGTAGTTAGTGCCTCTCGTGTCATGGGAAGAGGGAGATAGGAATGCTGCAAGCCGGTTGTGTGGGGCTCAGAAGGGGTTTCTATGGCTTAGCTTGAAACTGGTGCTCTGCGTGAATTTTGTGCTCTCTAGGAGCAGGAAAAGCTCTGGACCGTAGTTCGTGACACGCGTGTCACCCAAAGAGGGAGGAATGCTGCGAGGCGATTTTGGTGTGCTCTGAAGGGGTTTCTATGGCTTAGCTCGAACCAGGAGCTCTGCGTGCATTTTGTGCTCTCTAGGGGCAGAAACAGGCTGTGGACTGTAGTTCGTGCCTCTCGTGTCACGGCAGAAGGAATTCCTGCAAGCAGCTTTGCGAGTGCTCGGAAGGGACTCCCGTGCTTGCTCTAAAACCAGGAGCTCGCGTTCTTTCTGCCCTTTACAAGAGCAAAGAAAGCTGTGTGACCGTAGTTCCTGCCTCTCATGTCATGGGGAAGAGGAGAATGCTGCTGTTGTATTTGTCTGGGGAATGGTTTTTCCCCTTGGGCCCCCTGGAGCTTGCAACCCTATAGTTTGACCCTTCCTTCCTTTCTGGACCTAATTGGCCGAGTTCCAGCCACCCCCCTTGGCAGGAGCCTTGATAAGGTCCTGCTCTTCCTCTTCTCGGTCTCTTACCTCCTGGGGCCCTCTCTTACCTCGTGGGTCCCTCTCTTACTTCCTGGGGTCCCCTCTTATCTCCTGGGGCCTTCTCTTGCCTCCTACCCTCTGGGCCCTTGCCTCTTGGCCCTCCTGCTTTCGCCTCCCCGTATGTAATAAACGTGTTGGATCAACCCTGGGGGTAAGAGCCTCTTTTGGAATCTTTTGCCCTGGTCCCCTCGAAGCATTTCCCCCAAAGCCTCCCAAGAAACAGAGCTAGCCCCGGGGGGGCTGCGGGGGAGTGCTTCAGTTGGCGCCCAACGTCGGTTTTTATTATATACAAGCCCATGCAGTAAGCTAGAGCCCCTTCCAGGGGTCTTAAAAGCTTTTGAGCCGTCAACTACCCTACCATCTATGAGTTGCTTTTTGTGACCCTAAGTGTTTGGGATTTAACCGGTAGCTTGCCCTCTACGCCTGAGGCAAGTCGGCTCAGGACTAGGGACTTCTGATGCAGCTGCACGCACAAAGCCTCGGTCCTACAAGACAGGTTAAAATTCCCCGTGTTGCGGTTAACCCGGGAATAGCTCCTAGCTGGGGGGAGGTTTACCATTGGATCGTGGACACTGCACGGCTGCAGGGTGCGCTAGGACCCAGCAGAGGCAGTTTGAAGTAAACGTGAGGGGTTTCCCTGGCCGGAGCTCCGCAGCGAGCGGCGCCGCCCCGGCCGGCACAGCCCACGTTTCGGGGGTTTTCACGGCACGGGTCGGGTCACAAAGCCAGGCTACGGCGGCTAGACCCCCCCAGTGCCCCCGGAGCCGGAGAGAAGCGGCAGCAGTGACGCTCTCTCAGCCTCGTGGTTCCCCCGTCTCGCTTGCTCGGCTCATACTGAGTGTCGGAAAAATTTCGTGTTGTGTTTTCGCGTCAGAAGGTAGATTTTGAACAGGTAGTTTTTAAACATCAGAACATGGGCGTACGGCTATCTGTTCACCAAAAGAGTTTATTACAACAGCTTTAAAAGTATTTTAATTGATGTTAAAATCCCTAAAAAGTTGCTAATACATTTTGTCGCTTGGCTATCAGCTGAAATTTCCAGAATCTGCCTTGCAAGACTTAAATTCTGTTTCATTTTGGGATAAATTGGACATTCATTAACTTCAAAAATTGAGAATGGTGATAAAAGCTCCTCTACTTCATTCAATATTTTTACAAGCCTGCAAGCAGCTGTTAGAAAGCAGAAAAAGCAGACAGCCACAGACAAATTCCCCAAATGCCTTTTCCCTGATCCTCCGTTCCCGAACTGGAAAAGCTCCATGAGCTTCCCCAGCAGAAACAGGACCACGTGTTGGGGGACAATGGCAGACACCATGTGCTTGCTCTTTCTCCCAACGACCCCTCTCTCCCCAGTTCCCTGCCCCTGCTCCATATCTCTTCCCCAATTCATTCATGCCTTGGGCTGTCCCGCCCCATCCTTCCTCCCAGTGCCTCCCCCTCCCTCCGAGCAGCCCCGGGTGGGGTGGGGATGGGCAGCTCCCAGCCTACAGCCCCAGCGGGGGAGGAGATTTCCTTGCCGCAAGGGGAAATGGGCAGCCTCCTCCGGGACCCCGGGAGAGGGTGGGGGAGCTGCCTCGTGCCAGACCCCAGGGGGTGGGGGAGGGAATACCTCCTGCCTCCCTGGGCAATTGAAGAGCAGCAGAAATTTTAGTAACTCAGAAAGATGTTGGTGAAAGCATACCCTCTGTAGCACCTGTAGTTTATCTTGGTAAGAGAAACGGCAGCAGAACTTATCAGCCGTTATCCTATCAAGATAAAAAGGAACTTTGCAAATACAGAGAGAATTTGGAAGATCCAGTGAAATTTTTAAAGGTATGATGAGAGCAACTTTTAATTCGAATGAAATGGTACCTACTGACATCAAAGACCTATTCAGATGCTTGTTAAGTCCCTCAGAATATGACTTATGGGAAACCAGATGGAAAAGGGCTTTGATAACAGTATTACAGGAAATTCACCAAACTCCTGGCGAAGCAAAAGACAATGATGATAATGATATCACACATGATCATTTGTGTGGTGAAGGGAATTGGCACTGTCCAGAAATGCAAACTCGAGTGTTATCCAAGCCAGGTCTTAGATAAGATCTGTAATGCTGCAGAAAAACAAATGTTTACC
>NW_027077097.1:475-30499 GCF_009819655.1 Sylvia atricapilla | reverse complement strand
AGACAACAGCATTTCTGCCCTGTTGGATGGGGAGGTCCAGGCCCAGTTCCTTGGAGAGATCGAGGGGAGGGAAAGCTGAGCCTCGGGCTGGGTTTTGGCAGTGGGAATTTGGTGAGGAAGAAAAGATCCCCCAAGGAGTAATTAAGGCCAGTTCTGCTGGCTTTGGGTGTTTCTACTGGCAAAAAATCATCCTGGTTCAACGGGACTCGAAGAAGCAGGGGTATGTGCCAGGGGGCCTGTGCTGGGACCCCCAAACCCTGGTCAGGAATGCTGAGCAGTGTCAGCTCCAGAGGAACAATAGAGAGGGGGCTGTGCTGGGAGCCCTCAAATTCCAGTCAGAGATGCTGGACACCTTTGGGACGCTACTGAGAGGCTCCAAGGTCTGATGCGCCTCGGTCCGGCCCCGCTCCCCGGTTGGCCTGAGGCGTCGCTCCCGCCGCCGCCCATTTGGGAAGCGGCGGAGCCGTGGCCCCGCTGCCGCGGCCTCTGCGGCAGGTGCTGCTGGGGCCCGGGAAGGACGGCGGGAGCTCCCCGTTGAGGTCCCGGCCGGGAGTTCCCTCTCCCGGGGCACCGGGGAGACGGCGGGGGGGGGGGGCGGAACCGCGGGAGCGGGGCGGGAGGGGACAGCGGGGGGGGGACGCGGGGGGCGGGAACGGGCGGGCTGGGATTGGCGGGGCCGGCGCTGCCTCCGCTTGTGATTGGCTGGGCTGGGCCGGCCTGGGGCATAAATAGCGTGTCCTGAGGCGACGGGGGCGTCAGTTCGGCGGCGGAGCGGGGAGCGGCGGCTGCAGGTGCGCGGTCGGAGGAGCGGCGCTGCGGCAGGACGGGGTCCCGGCGGCTGCCGATCCGAGGAGCTGCGGTGAGCACGGACGCGACTCCGGCGTCTGGGGGCCGGCGGTGCCCAGTTCTTTCGGCCGCGCCCTGGCTCGGGCGGCCGGAGGTGGGTGCGGGGCTGGTGCTGTACAGGAGGACCGGAATCGGCTACCAGGGGCGGGCGAGAAGCGCTTCTGTGGTTTCTGGATTTAAAGTACTGTTTAAAATATCGGAATTAAAGCTGTGCTTTTTGGGTTTTTCTGCTATTTCGTTTTTATTAAAAGTAACTGTATTTTGCTTCGTTTTTACATCCTTTCATTATTTTGCTTCTTTTAATATATTGGTTTGGTTTGGTTTTGCTAGATCTTTCTTAATTGAGTGAAGGTTGTAGGGCTGGGGCTGAAACAGTGGCTGTGGGGCCAGTGGAGACATGAAGAGCCAGGGTGTGGAATAAGGACCTTGGCCCTAGAGGCAGGCCCCAAAAACCATGTGGAGCAATGGAAGTGCTGGGACTGGATCAGTGCCACGGGAGAAGGGGGAGGGGGCTGCAGTTCAGCGCCTGCAGGAGATGCCCGGGGGGGGCGGTTACCAGCCCTTGCCCTGTAGCACCAAGCAGAGGCTGAGGGTGTGGGGGCTCGGAGGGCTCCAGGGCCCAAGAACCAACCCAAGGGCACCTTTTGGGATCGGGGAGCAGTGGCTCTTCCCAGGCGCTGGTGCTGCCTGGGGGAAGTGAAAGGGGCCTTTGGGCAGGTGCTGAGACCCAGGGGGAGGGGGAAGATAGATGTTTGGCTTCAGGCTTCAAGTGTTCCCGAAGTTGGGAACCTAGGAGGGTGGGTGGTAGAGCTCCTAAAGACGTTGAAGTGATGATAATAACTGACTTGTGGCCTTACCAACAGCGCCGGGCTGCAGTGAGAAGCAGTAAGAGCTTTTAGCAGCAGGCAGTGGGAAGCTGAACAGCTGGAACTGAGACAGCAGAGCTGGAGCAGACACAGACATGGTAGGGTTTGGGGTAAAACCCCTGTGGGGCTGGGATGGGAATTGTGTGGCTGGATCCGAAATGACTGTAAGAGCTGGGATAGGAACTGCAGAGCACTTCCTGCAGTAAGAAGTAGCAAGTTGGGCTGAAATATGGGTACAACAGCGGTGCTGAAACAACACAGAGCTACACGTAAAAATCATAACCTAATGAAAAAACAGCAGCGTTCTATGCCACTACGGGGAAGATGTGGAGAGACGTGAAACAGAAGAGCTGGCCGTGAAATAAAGCTTGTGGGTCATGAGCTGAAATCACTGGGGGTGTGAAAGTTAATCTAGGGCTGGAGCTCAACTCTCTTTTAGCGTGGCAGAGAAACTCTAAGGCTGACGTACAGACTGTAGGGTTTGAGTGCTGAAACGTCTGTAGAACTGTGGTACTGATGTTGGGACTGGCTCTTTAGCCTGAAAATGGGAGAGGGGCCGTAGAGCTGAACGGGGATTGCTCTAAGGTATCTCGTGAAGTGCCGACGCTGCTGGGGTACTGCCTGGGTCTGGGATAGCCACTGTAGGGCTGTGGCTGAAATCGCTGTGGGGCCTGGGATACTGATTGTGGGGCAGGCGTCCGGGCTGCAGGGTGAGAGCTGAATTGCTGCCGGGCTGGTGGGGCCAAGATGAAGATGCTGCCCCTTCGACGGCGGGGGAATTTCAGCTGCCGGAGTCGGAGAAACGCACACGTGGAGCTGGAAGGAGCGAGCTGGCCGTGAAATAAAGCTTGTGGGGTCATGAGCTGAAATCACTGGGGGTGTGAAAGTTAATCTAGGGCTGGAGCTCAACTCTCTTTTAGCATTTGAGCATATCGTGGACGGCCATGGTGCTGGCCCCTCCTATTTAATGTCTCATCATTAAGTTAATGTCTTTCAATTACTTTTTATGCAATTACTGTGATTAGGATATACAATAAGGACAAAAAATTCCTGCCTTGCTGGATTGGGAAATCCATGCCCAGTTCCTTGGAGAGATTGAGGGGATGGGGAGCTCAGCCTCAGGCTGGGTTTTGGCCGTTGGCATTTGGTGAGGAAGAAAGAGAGTTTCTTCCAGAAAGTGGGCAATGCCAGTTCTGCTGGCTTTGGGTGCTTCTACTCCCCAAAAACTGATCCTCGTTAAACGGGACTTGTAGAAGCAGGGGCATGTGCCAGGGAGCCTCTGCTGGGACCCCCAAACCCTCTTCTTTAGGGATGCTGGGAAGTGTCAGCTCAAGAGGAGGAACACTACACAGGGGCTGTGCTGGGACCCTTCAAATGCCAGTCCGAGATGCTGGGCACTGCTGGACCGTTGGGACGCTACAGGGAGGCTCCACTGCCTGATCCAGAGAGTTCTACAATTATTTTCTGTCGTGCTTAGAATCTGGCAGGTCATTATAGCCACAACAGGTTGAAAATGCCATCTGAGCAGTTGCAGTCACAGACGATCACACAGAAGCCAGTCTGGGAGAGGAAATGAGCTGCGTCATAGATTTATTTTTCCCAATGCGTTTTGAATTTATAGCAGAATCTCTTCTCTCCCCTCAGACCCCGTATCCTTCAATTTTGAGTTTTCTCATAAAGAATTTACTGCCTGTGCTGAAAAAACAATTCCCCGGCCCCGCGGAGAGCGGCGGGGTTTGGGGAATCCTGGGGCCAGCACGGGGGATCCCCTCGCCCCGGCCGGTCCCACCCCCGACCCCCGTGTGGCTCCGCGCGGGGCCGGGAGCAGCCTCGGCTCAGCCGTGAGGGGCGGCGCGGGGCGGGGCCGCCGGCGATGGTCCCGGCCCCATCCCGGCCCGCTCGGGGCGCTGGGGCGGGCTCGGGGCGGAGCCGGGGCTCCGTGAGGCGGGGCCCAGAGGCGGCCGGGGGCGGGGCCGGGCAGGATCGGGGGCGTGGCCTCAGGCCCAGCCGCTCTCGGCCCCGCTCCCCCGCTTCAGGCATCGGCCCGGGCTCTGGCCCGGCCCCCCCCGGGCCCGCGTTCACGTAGATTTCTGTTTAGCTTCTGTCTCAGAAGTGAGATCTGTGCAGGAGAGGTGCTGTTCGGAAGAAAGCATGGAGTAAATATGTTTGGGGGATGTGCAAGGAAGAACTACGGTGGCAGGGGAGGGCAGCATTTATAAACTGTCTCTATATTTCCCTGTAATTCTGGGTGTTTGGATTTAGCCTGGGCTTGTCGGCTCCTGAACTCTCAATGAATGTTTGAAACACTTTCCACAGAAAGACAAGGTAGTCACGGTTCCAAAGGAAAAATTGTAAATGGAGGGTAACGGTTGCTGGGGAATTTCCTTGGGAATGATGGATCTCAGGCATGTGGAGTTTTGGAGGTGCAATCCCAGCTTGAGCCTTGGGCACCTGCGGGAGAAGAGGGCTCCTAAAGCCCGGAGCCCCAGCGGCTCAGGGGCAGACAATGAACTGTCCAGGGAATGAGCAGCAAGTCCCCTCTGCCCCCACCCTCACACTCGGGGTGGCGGCAGCTGCAGGTGCGAGTTGTCGCAGGACGGTGAGGGCACAGAGCAGCCCCAGGTGAGAGCTGTAAAGGAGAATGAGGGGGCAGTTCCTGCCAGGGCTGCTGAAGAGAGGAGCCTCCGCTCCCTTTGGCATGGAGCTGTGGGAGGAGAGGCTCTCTTTCTGGGTTCCTACAAGTGTCTTATGGAACGCCATTAAGAGCCTGTCACAGGGTCAGGGGGAGCACTTGGATGTGGAACATTGCTTCAGGAGGTGCCGAGGGACAAACCTTTGTGCCGAGCAGCAGCAGCAGCAGGTGAGCCAGTGTGGGTTTGTAGGGGGGACTTTTCTCCTTTGCCTTTTCAGTTCCATCTTGCCAATTTTTCCCTGGTGCTCCCAGAAGAAAAAGGAGTTGTGAGGATAAAAGGAGTTGAAATTGAGGGAAGAAACTCCTCTTCTGTTATTGTCTGTGTTTAGCCTGGAGGGAATCCTTCTTCACCTAATAAGTAGTGGCTTCTAATAAGTAGTGGTACTTACATGTGGGTTTTTATTCAATATGATGTTCTTTGGTGGTATATAGTGTTTTGTTTGATTTTTTTTTTTTTTTTGGTTTGGTCTTATTTATGTGTAATTTGGTTTTTGAGTGAAAATAACTTTCACTCAAAGAAATTAACTTTTACGGGTGGGCTTGTTTGTATTTGAGGTAGAATTAATTCAAGTGGCTTTTTTGGATAGACTTCTGATATGTGTTATGGGGGTTTTGTATATTGTATTTAAGGATTCCAATTGGGGAAGGCTGGTCAAAGTTTGGGTGTTCTGTTATATGCAGTTTTAAATTTTTTTCAAGTTTTTTCTGTTGAGTGGTTTTAAATAATTTATTGTGTAGCTTTATTTTGCTAATAGATAGTGTATGATGAGGCATATGGTGTATTTATTTCATGTTAGGTTTCTTAGTTTCCATGTTGATCAGATTGGTTTTGAACTGAGATTTGTTGTTGAATTTTTTTGGTCGTGTCTAATATTTTCCAAGGGTATGTCCCCTAAAGTTTCCAGTGGTGTAACCGGCTGTAGTGTGAGGTAGAGGGGAGGTTTTCATTTATTTAGTGGTGGCTTTTATCATGGGGAGTGTGTAGTGTTTGTTTTGGTGGGTTTGAGGCAATGTGATGTGGTTAATTTCTTCGGGTTTCCTAATGTTTATAATTGCATTATTGTTTACTGTCTTTTAGGGGTTTATTTATTCAGCTTGTTTGACTACAGTGTACGTTCTGTAGTTATGGATAATTTGGGAGATATTGTTTACAGTCAAATGGATCTTTTGGCTTTCTGTGTATTTATAGATGGTATTTTTGTTTTGATGGTTTTGAGGCACTGTGGCTTTATGAAGTTAGGAGTAACTGTTTTTGGTGTTGTTAATTTCAGTGTATATGTGCTCTTGGTTTTTTTTGTACTTTGACTTGTTTGTTATTGTCGTGGCTTAGGGTAAATATGGGAGGAATCTTTTGAACTGAGCTTTTTTGGAAAGTAAACCCAAAGGGCATCTCTCTTAAATTGGTTTGGGCAAGAACTTCTTTGGAGAAAAGTGGACAAAGCTATTTAACAAACCAAGCTCTCACAAGGCTCAAGGATGAAATAATGAAACTTCTTGCTATTTTTTAGTGATAGGGTAAAATTAGAAAGTCCTTGCTGTGGGTTGTAGCTGAGCTCCTTTGGTCTCTTATCAGCTGTTCCGGTGTTGATAAAATGCTGAGGCCCAGGCCCCGTGGGCTGCAGGGGCCAGCTCTCGGTGCTCCTCTGGGTTTTTGAGTGTGCAGCAGGTTTGCTCAGCCCTAAGGAAAAGGAAAACAACCAGTGCAGGGGACTTCTCTGCCCTAGCCAGCTGGAACTAAGAGCCAGGCAGCTCTCTGTGCTGCAGTCTGTCTGTGCTTGAGCTGAGAATATTGGAGAGGGAGTGCACAGGAGTGTTTCCCTCTTAAAACAAACCATGCAAATTTTCAGATTTTTTTTCTTGCTTCGTTTTCAAAATCAGTCCGACAGGTACCGAACACAACATACAGCACAAACAGAACAGATGACTGGGGATAGCAGCATCATAAAGTTACTTTATTGCATTCTACCCTTTATCTACCCCCTTATAGTAAACTTCTCAAAACGAATTGAATTCTAACTCTACAAACACATCCATTACACGTACATGTATCTCTGTGGAAACCATATATATAGCTATATACAGGCAGTGGTAATGGTAGTTAATGAACAGTGTTATTTACACATTGTTCTTACTTAACAATTAGGTTTTCTTGAAGTACATATCATGTTCTTTCATTTTTCTGCATTGCACTATGTGCAACTTGGTCCTTGAGCAAAGACAATCCCACGGATGGGTTTGTCTGTACTTGAGGTAGAATTGATTTAAACTGGTGTTTTTGTGTTTTTTTTGTTTTGTTTTTTGTTTTTTTTTTTTTTTTTTTTTAAACAAACTTCTTACATGTCCTCCGGGGACTCTGTCTCCATTTGCTGTATGTAGGAGCTCAGACTGGGCAGGGCCTGCTCTGTTGGTTGAACTTCGGGTGTTAACTGGCCGGGTGGCTTTTGTTAGATACTGCTCCTGATTTTTGAAAGATCGCTCAGTGTTTTTAAGGTGGTTTTTAATAGTCTGTTGTATTTCTCCACTTTCTTGGCAGCTGGTGCATGGTAGGGGATATGATCCACTTACTTAATGCTATGTTTGTTAGCTTAGGTGTTGATAAGGTTATTTTTAAAATGAGTGTTATTGTGTGACTTAATTCTCTTAGGGGTACTATGCCTTGAAAGAATTTGCTTTTTAAGGCTTAGAATGGTGTTACAGGCTGTAGGGTGAGGCACAGAGTGGGTCTCCAGCCATCCTGTGGTGGCTTCTATTCTTGTGAGTACACAGTGCTTATTACTTTGGTGTGTCTGGAGCAGTGTAATATAATCAATTTGTTAGGCCTTCTTATGCTTATGTTTCGACTACTGCGCACTATCCTGTAAGGGCTTCATTTGCTTGGCTTGCTTGGTTGTAGCCCATGTCTCATAGTTATGGATAGCTTGAGAAATACTGTTTGTGGTTAGATCTATTTTTGGCCTTGTGCCTACTTATAGGTGGCATTTTTATCCTGATCACTTGAGGTATCATGAGCTTAGTGAGCTAGGAACAGCTTTCTTTTGTGTTGGTAATTTAAGTTTATTTTTGACACTTCTATTTTTGTAGCTTGATTTACTTGTTTATTGTTTCGGTGCTCTTTATTAGCTTTACTTTTGAGTGAGGACATGGGTATCTACGTGGTGAACTTTTCCAGATAGATTCTCTGCCTTGGTAGTGATGTCTTTCTACTTTTTACTGGCATTAAATGGGGAGGTTTTAACATTGCTAATTAGCCCTTTTTTACCTTTTTTAACAGTTCCTATGGAGCATTGGCTACTAAGTGGGAATTAGTATAGAGGAAGAGCTTTGGCTACTTTTTTCTTTTAGCAATATCTAAGACTGACTGAAGAGCTCCTGATAGGGAGTCTCCCTTGGATTATCGTCTACTGGTGTGTGTGCTTTTTTTTTTTTTTTTTTCCTCGCAGTGACCGCTGGTGTCTTAGGCTTACTCTCTGGTGTAGCTGCTGACTGAGGCTCACTGTTTGATTTAGCTACAACTGGAGTAGCTGTGGGGTTGTTGGCTGCAGCCTGAGTAACTGGGAAGCTGCTGATTTATTTCTTTGCTTCCCTGCCTTTATCTGCTGTCTTACAGTATCTAGCAGTGTGTGATAAGCATGTGCCAGAGCCTAGCTTATTGCAATGAGCTTTTTCTCCTTAGAGTCACCATGGCAGTTGTCTTTTAAGTATCGCTTCACCTCAGATGAACATTGTCTAAAGTGCTGTAACTGATTTGAAGGAGAACAAGGAAAGGTGAGGCTGAAAAACTTTACTTCCTACTCTTCTTCTAACAAACGGAGTGCAATTATGAATCTCTAAAACGTGTGGTTTGAACTAGAAACTCTAAACATACCTGGGACAATTTCCAGTACTTGCATAAAATTTTTATAAATCATAATCACTGAGCCCGGGAGAATAGTTCTCTTAGTTCGTGCCCTTCTAGTGTGAAAGCTATGGGTTAGGGACAAGATGGGAGCTGTTTCTGGGTAAGAAAGCCAGCTTAGGGACAGGAAAGGTATTAAAACCTTCAAAAAGCTTATGGAACAGAAACACAAAAAGGACTTGTTTCTAAGAGACATTTCTAAGAGAGATGTCTAAGAGACATCTAAGAGACGGGCGTCCCGGCACGGGGACGGGTGTCCCGGCACGGGGACGGGTGTCCCTGCACGGGGATCGCTGTCCCTGCCCAGGGATCTCTGTCCCGTCCCGGGACACGGAGAGAGAACGCGGCAGCAGCGGGATTTGCGAGCACGGGCCACCGGAGCTGCCTCGGCCGAGCGGGTCCCGGGGCGCCGCTCTGGGGCGGATTCTCTACTGGCCAAAATGAACATTTTGGGGTAAAATCTGAATGAATGTGCAGGAGAGAGAAGGCGCAGTTTGGGGTAAGAAGGAGGCGATGGGCGCTCAGCGGAGGGACCAGCTCGGGCTGCCTCTGTGTTCCTGGGGAGAATTAGTTCGCGTTATGGATCGAGGCAGCCGAGGCTGCCGCGGGAATCCGGGGCTGGAGCCGGGACGGAACCCGGCCTTCCTGCGGGAATGGCAGCGGGGTCAGAACGGGCTTCCGCCGGCCGCTGGGTGTGTGACCGTGCAGCGATGTACAGCGGGATGTGAGGGACACCCGGATCCTAGGATTGATTACCTGGAGCCATACACCACGGGTCTACGGAACGATCGTATAACGAGGCACAGATAAAAAGCCTCCGCCGCCATCCTTCTCCCGGCCCCGCTGCGTTCTCAGGATCTCTGGGGAAGAGTTTGGGTCTGGACAAGGCTCTCGGGTACAGGGGGCGATTCTCGGGTGTCCTGTGCGGGGCCAGGATCCGGACTCCGTGTGGGTCGCTCCCGGCTCAGGCCCCGCTGCGATCCTTTGGGGCTGCCAGGACGGGAGCGGCGGGATCCTGCCCGCGGCCGCGGCTCCGGCGGGTCACAGCCTCGGGACACGGCAGCGCCCGGTGCCGCCGCGCCGGGAGCCGCGGAACTGCAGCGGGATCGGCGGGCAGCGGCAGCCCGGGGGTGCCGAGAGACGCCGGGGGTGCCGAGAGACGCCGGGGGTGCCGAGAGACGCCGGGGGTGCCGAGAGACGCCGGGGGTGCCGAGAGACGCCGGGGGTGCCGAGAGACGCCGGGGGTGCCGAGAGACGCCGGGGGTGCCGAGAGACGCCGGGGGTGCCGAGAGGACGCCGGGGGTTGCCGAGAGGACGCCGGGGGTGCCGAGAGACGCCGGGGGTGCCGAGAGACGCCGGGGGTGCCGAGAGATCCCAGGGAATGCCGAGAGACGCCGGGGGTGCCGAGAGATCCCAGGGAATGCCGAGACATCCCTGGAGTGCCGAGACGTCCCCTGCCCAGGGCACTGGGCAGCACATCCCTGATGAGATGCAGGAAAAGGGAAGTTCTGGGTTAGTGGGAGGATGTTTCTGGAATGGAATCGGGAGAGGTGCTGATCCTGCTGTGGAATCACTGGGTGGTTTGGCTTGGAAGGGAGCACGAAGATGATTTACACTCTGTTGTGTGATTCCACAGCAAAGGACATCCCAAACCGCCTCCTCACCCTCATGGAGAGCAGGAATGTCTTCCATACCCTTGTTCAGGAAGGGCAGTGGCTGTTGGGAGCCCTGGCAGGAGCACCTGGAGACCAGGTAAGGACAGAAATGGGATCATTCCAGCTGCTGCTGGAGGTGGTTTTCTCTTTTCAGGATGTTCTTCTGGCTGATCCTTTCACAGCAGTGTTTAAGGCACATTTGAGGGTAATTCCAAGAATTTTGAAACAGTTGAGAAAAACGGTGAAGCTGATCCATTTCCAGTAATTCCAAACTTCTCCCACAGCACCATCCTAGAGGAAACCTGGGTGAGGGATAAAGATGCAGAGGAACAATATTGTAGACCCCCCTGGATTTCTGACAGAGCAAACCTTCCAGTAATCCCAGCAGATCTCTTGGAGAAACTGTGGGATCATGAGGATTTCCAGGAAAACTAAACAAGGAAAGAGATGAGGGAACAGGCTTCCAACTAATAACGATTTCATGGATGTAGGAATGATTCTTGTATGTTTGATGCTCCCCTCTATATTCCTGGAATAACTTACAATTATTCCTTTAATGAATAATCTAAACTTGGGAATTTAAATTTGAGAGGAAACAATGCAAAATAAATGCAGGGAGAGATCAGGGAATGGAATCACATCATGGAATGGTTTGGGTTGGGAGCCTCATCCCTGAGCCTGTCCTGGGCTGGCCTATGCTGACTTATTTCTCAGATGTCACCTCCACAGCTACAGCCAGACTTACAGTCACCTTCCTCTCTCAAGGAACTCCAGGGAAAAGGGAAAGTAACAGCTTTTTTCCTACAGCTGCTACTGGAAAAGGCTATAGAAACACAATTGCAGTCAAGACATTTCTCCAGAGCCCTTCATCAATCCCAAAGAAACTCACCTATTGGAAACCTCTGCTGATCCATAACAGCAGAGGAGAACTTAGTGTCTATTTCTCACATCAAAATGGGATATCCTTTTTTTTTTTTTTTTCCCAAAGGAAACCTGCTGATATATCTTGTATCCTGTAACAGAGATCCATTTGACAGCGGGGTCCAATCTCAACAACAAAATAACTGTTTCAATGAAGCAAAGGGGAAGCAGGTGAGATCTGCTGCACAGCAATAGCCGGGACTCCCTGGCTGCAGAGTTGCTGCGTATTGTACCACGTTATACAGCAAAAAACGCTGCTTTCCACAGCTGATGGACAAGAAAATGGTATCACTGCCTCCAAACTGGAAGTACAAAACGATCAGAAGGGAAAAAGAATTACAATGCTATGAGAATATACTTATTATTTGCTTATTATATACCTATTACTAATTATATATGTGTATATACACACACACACATATATATACAAGAAGCTAATCCACCATGCCACCTTTAAAGCAGCAAGTGGACTCTAGGATACCTTTCTCCTCTGTGCAAATGCTCAAGGAAAACAGAAATGGAACCAAAAAGCTCTTTAATATGTAACTCTTTCAGAAGCTCCTGATGTGCCACAGGGATGACCCACATGCCTCTGCTCTATTTGTTGAGTAACTGCATAACTTAAAGGGGATTTGAAGGCACTTCAGCACACCAAGAGCTGCGCAAAAGGACCCTACAGCAAACTGCAACATTTAATTACAAAGCTACAAACCCATCAGATAAATTAACAAGAGCTTGTGAGGGCTGACCAGCCGGCATATCACCTGATCCAAAGTGAAAAAAACCCAACACTGTATTGCTGTTCACGGAGCAACTAGGAAGGGATGATGATCTGAGCATCTGGCAGAAAAGTATCAGTCAGAACTTGTATAAGGGCTTTCCCAAATGGAATCTACTTCCAATTAATACCTCTCTTCCACAGTGAAAATAATCTGATGAGATCTATAAACAGGTTTTCTTTCTCCAAAGCATAGCTTTTGAATGTTGTCAGCACAACCACTGAGATCAGGAGAAGTTCAAAAGGAATGACTGTAAATTTTCTGCATCATTATAGAGTCAAAAGGAGAACTGGTACCAGATTTGGGGTGAATAGATGGCCCTCTAAACTTTCAAATAAATGTTTGCTGAAAGCCAGACTTTCACTTTAAAATAAAATTATTTTAAAAAAGACCAAAAACAAAGGAAGGGAAAACTGACAAAATTAAGACCTGTAAAACTTTCAATGACTCTGTTGCCGGAGCTTTCCATTGGATTTATCCTTCAATATTATTTTTTTTTCCCCAAAAGTTCAGCACAGAGCCTCCCAGCAGCAGTAGCAGGAATTCTTTCCAGGGCTGCAGCCTAAGCACGGATGTGATTTCAATGGAAAGAGTGCAATTCAAGCACCTACAGGTACTAAACAGAGGCTTAGTGGGTTTTTAATTGGGTGATAGCAGGAATAAAACCTTATAGGAAATAAGGTCCTATTTCCTTATAGGAAAGGAGATGGAAAAGGACAGTTTTTTTAAAAAAAAGCTCATGAGTACTTTGAGAAATCAAGCTGTAAGTAACTGGTACTTGAAGGCTTGATCATAGCTATCCCTTGAGATATTCTGGAAAATCTCCGAGGCCTGATTATGGGCTGTGATCTATTTATCTGAACTACACTGTTCAGACATTTAGTGCTGAGAAAATAGAAATCATGTCATTAAAACAGTACTGGAGAAAAAGATTGCAAAATCATCAGAGACAAGCATATGCCACTGCAAAAGACTGAGAAAATTCTCAAAGGTACAAAAGTTTACTGGCATGAGACAAAAACCCCCCAACTTAATCGAATTTTGCGCTAAGTAGGGTGTACTAAGGCAAAAGGAAAGAAATGAATAATATTATAGATTAGATAATTTATTGTTGTGGAGAAAAAATTGGTAAATGTAGAGGGTTTTTTTGCAGGCATAGTTTGGGTTTTTTTATTGTTGGGGCGTGGTGTGGGCCTTTTTGGGCTGTGGTGTAGGGTTTTTTAGTGCTAGTTTGGTTCTTTGGATTGGAGTTGAATAGTTTTAGAAGAAGAAATTACAGTTTTGGCAATTTTTTCTCTTTTTTTAGCTAGTAAACGAGAGGTTAGGTAAAAAAGGGGTTTTTTGTTTGTGTTAGACAATAGAGTTGAGAGAGAATTTGGGGGACAATGTCAGTATCGTATATAAATTGTGTATTGAAAGAATTTTAATTTTTTTTCAATTTTAAAGTTATAGAATTTATGTTTGGGCATAAAGTAGATGATAGGGGACATCTTATTATAATATAATTTTAGGACTTTTTAATTTTATATGGTTGGCTTACTGCTCAAATTAATATATTTTAATTGTACATAAGCATTTTTAGACATATATACAGTTATATATAGATAGTGGTAGTGATACTTAGTAAATAGTGGTATTTATATATGGTTTTATTCATTACTAGCTTTTTGTGGTATATAGTGTGTTGTTATATTTTTTTATATTATTTACTACGTGTAATTTGGTTCTTGAGTAAAGATAACTTAATGGATGGGTTTGTTTGTATTTGAGGTAGAATTAATTAAAATAGGTTTTTTAAATAGAGTTTTGACATGTATTATTGCGATTTCCTTTTTTTAAATTAAATTCCTTTGAATTAAAAAATTTAAAGGAAATTTTTTAAATTTCCTGTTTTTAAATCTAAGCCCCAGGCAGGGGCTTAGATTGGGTAGGGTTTGTTTGGTAAGTGAAGTTTTTTGGGTGTTAATAAATGAGGTGGTTTTTGTTACATGCAGTTTTTGATTTTTGAAGTTTTTTATATTTAGTGCTTTTAGGGTAGTTTTTAATAATTTATTGTATGATTTTATTTTGTAGTTGGTGTATGATAAGGGATAAATTTATTTATTTATTGTTATGTATTTCAGTTTATTTTATTATTATTTTTAATTTATTAGTTTTATTTTTGAGGACATGGGCATTTATATGGTGAGTTTTTATAGGCAGATTTTTTTATTGGGTAGTGATTTTTAAATTTTAGTAGTTCAATTTGGTTTTTTTATGTTTTTAAGTAGCCTTTTATTTTAAACATTATTTTAATAGAGTATTGGTTATTATTTATTAATTATTATAAAGGTAGAGCTTTGGGGTTGTTTTTAGTTATGTTTAGGGTTAGTTGAATGGGTTTGAGTTTAGTGAGTTGGTTTATTTTTTTAGTAGTTTTTGTGATTTGTTCCATATGGTTGCTTTTTATTTTTGTTTCATTTTTATGATGTGATAAGAATTGAGAAAAAAGTGTAGTGTGGGGTTTTTTGGCTGGTAGTTGGTTGTAGAGTGGAGTCTTTAAATTTTGTGTTATTTGGTTTTTTTTTGGGGGGGGGTTGTTAGTGAGATTAAAGTTTTCATTTTTGGGGATTGTTATTACTGTGTGCAAACTCAGGGGGAAGATTTTATCCAGCATCTCTCAGTGGGAACATTAAAGCTCCAATTTCCCTTTTCTTGAGCAGTCTGAGACACAGTATTACTTACATAACTTTTACGACAGGCATTTTTAACTTTTGGAAGAACCAGAAAGATTGTTTGTGCACGTGTGTGTCGTTAATATCCATCCTCTCTCCAATAGAGGATGGGAAAAAAAGGCTCAGAGCTTCCCACAACGGGCTGTAAGTGCCAAGGACGAGGAGCCAGAGGTTTGGTCATGATGATTTATTATTTCTTTAAGGACCTGGTTGATTTCATGATACCAAACCCAGTATGAATAGGAGACTGAACTCGGGAATCGTGGAGGGCTTCTTGGGTTTAAAAAGCTTTAATGGCTTTGAAAGATATTTATGTCAGACATGGTTTATTTTCATTACCTTTTTTAATTAAAAAAAAAAGCCCTGATCCATCGCTGCTGCTGTGATGTGCAAGGAAAGCCCCTCTTCCCTCCACCTGGAACAGGTGAGAGATGGAACTGAAGCCCAGAGGATTTTCTGCTCATTGAGTATTTTGCTCATTGAGCGAGATGCGGTGAGTTGTTCTCGGATGTGGCCGTGAGGGCAGTGGCCGTGCCAGCCCACGTCTGCGAACGTGAACCAGAACCTTCGGGATGTCAACCAGGGTTTATTCCATTGACTCCCGACCGTGTGCTGCGCCCGGCTCCTCTGTGCAAATACCGGACCGGGAAATCCATTTTCCCCGGAATCCCTGCACATTCCTTGGAAACGGGCTGAGTTTTCGGGGAAGGGCTAAATAAAAATGAGATGCAGATAAGGGAATTGCTTCTACCTGTAAACGTTCTTGTCCTAAAGGAGCCATCGGCTTGAGTTAAAGATTGTATTTCTTTAGAAACCCGCCAGCCCTTTGGAGGCTACAGTTTGTGTCAGGTAGAATTAATGACTGGCGGCTGACATGAGGGGTGTGTGAGCGGAATGCAGCTGAGCCTGGCCGAGCTCAACCGAGTCTGGCCGAGTTCTGCCGAGCTCAACCGAATATCGCCGAGTTCTGCCGAATCTAGCCGAGCGGCACCGCACCCAGCCGAGCCCCGCCTCCTGCTCTCGTGCCCATTAATTAGCGCGATGCAGTCACGGCACAGTGAGCTCCTGCCCGGCCCCGCGCTCCCGTCCGTGTCCGGGCGGTGGCTCCGGGACTCGGCAGCAGGAGAACACCGAGCTCCGTGCGATTAACGTGAGCCGGCCCCGCTGGCCCTGCGGCGCCTCGGCCGGACCGCGCCGCCCTCAGGGAGCCGAGCCGAGCCGAGCCGAGCCGAGCTTGGCCGAACGCAGCGAGCGGCACCGAGTGCAGCCGAACCGAGCCGAGCTCGCCCGAAGTGCTGAATCTGCACGAGCGTAGCCGAAAATAGCCGAGTGTAGCCGATTATTGCCGTGATTTGCCGAAGAGCCGCATCGGTCCCAGTGTAGCCGAATCTTGCCGAGTTCAGCCGATAATAGCCGAACGTAGCCGAAGAGCCGAATCTGGCCGAGATGAGCCGAGCCGAGCCGAGCTCCGCCGAACGGGGCCGGGGCCGGGGCGGGGCTCTCTGAGGCAGAGGCCGGAGGCTGGGCCGGGGCCGCAGCTTCAGGGCCGGGTTCTGGGGTGGGCTCAGGTGCGCGGGGCCCCAGGGCGGACCGGGGCCGAAGTGATTTAATCCTTGGAAATCCCCTCGCCAGCCATTTGCTCGCTCTGAGCACGTTGCGGATGGCCGTGTTCTGTCCGGGCTCGCAGCTCGGGACAGGACGGGATTCGGCTCCCCCTCCTCTCCCCCTGTTTTAAACCTTGTTTTTCACATCCCCCTCTTCCCCCTGTTCCTCTCCCTTTCCCCTCTCCTTCCCTCCCATTTCGGCCTCCCCTCCTGTGCCCCCTCTGCCCTTGCTCGTCCTCCCTGTGTCCTGTTCTCCCCCGGCCCGGGGCTGGCAGGGAGCAGAGGGCTCCTGTCCCTTCTGCAGCGTGAGCAGACAAAGCGTCAGCCCGACAACCGGCCGCTCCCATCCTGGGCCACCACCAGCCCTCCCGAAACTGTCAGTGACGGCGAACGGCTGCTGGGGAATACCTCGGGAGTTATGAACCTCGCACACAGGGAATTTTGGAGCTGGAATCCCAGTTTGAGCCTTGGGCACCTGCAGGAGAAGAGGGGCCCTTATCCATAGCAAGGAAAGGCCCCAGCGGGTCGGGGACAATGAACTGTCCAGGGAATGAGCAGCACGTCCCCTGTGCCCCTGCCCTCACACTCGGAGGGGGAGCAGCCCCAGGTGTGAGCTGTGAGGATGAGGAGGGGACAGAGCAGCCCCAGGTGTGAGCTGTGAGGATGAGGAGGGGACAGAGCAGTCCCCAGCCGTGAGGATGAGGAAGGCTCAGGGCTGTGAGGATGAGGAAGGCTCAGGGCTGTGAGGATGAGGAAGGCTCAGGGCCGTGAGGATGAGGAAGGCTCAGAGCCGTGAGGATGAGGAAGGCTCAGAGCCGTGAGGATGAGGAAGGCTCAGGGCCGTGAGGATGAGGAAGGCTCAGAGCCGTGAGGATGAGGAAGGCTCAGGGCCGTGAGGATGAGGAAGGCTCAGAGCCGTGAGGATGAGGAAGGCTCAGGGCTGTGAGGATGAGGAAGGTCAGAGCCGTGAGGATGAGGAAGGCTCAGAGCCGTGAGGATGAGGAAGGCTCAGAGCCGTGAGGATGAGGAAGGCTCAGGGCTGTGAGGATGAGGAAGGTCAGAGCCGTGAGGATGATGAAGGCTCAGGTGGCTCCTGCCAGGGCTGTTGAGGAGGGGCTCTCCCTCAGTTCCCTTTGGCAGGGGCTGCTGGAGCAGAGGGGTTTGTGTTTGGCTCCGGGGGTGTCTCATGGAATGCTGCTGGGATTCTCTCCGTGGCTCTGGATGCCCTTGGCTGTGGAGTGTTGCCCAAAGGAGGTGCCGGGGGACAAACCTTTGTGCCAGGCAGCAGCACTGGGTGAGCCAGTGCGGGATTGTAGGGGGACTTTTCTCCTTTCCCTCTGCAGTTTCATCTTGCCAACACCTTCCCCCGTGCCCCTGGAAAAAAAATGGGGGTTATGAGGAAAAAAGAGATTTAAATTGAGGGAAGAAACTCCTCTTCCCTTATTGTCTGTGTTTAAATTGGGGGGAGTCTCCCTCCACCTGGGACTTTATTAAATAGTGGTATTTATATGTGTTTTTTATTCAATACCACATTCTTTGGTGGTCTATAGTGTTTTGTTTAAAACTTTGTTGGTGTTTATTATGTGTAATTTGGCTTTTGAATGAAGATAACTTTATGGATGGGTTTGTTTGTATTTGAGGTAAAATTAATTTGAGTAGATTTTTTTTTAATAGACTCCTGATAGGTGTTATTGGGGTTTTGTTTATTGTGTGTAGGGATTGAGATTGGGCAGGGCCAGCTTGGCTGGTGGTGGCTTGGGTGTTTTGTTAGATGCAGTTTTTAATTTTTGGAAGTTTTTTCTGTTTAGTGGTTTTAAGGTAGTTTGTAATAACTTACTGTGTAGATTTATTTTGTTTGTAGATAGTGTATGATAAGGCATATGGTCTATTTATTTACTGTAATATTTCTTAGTTCAGGTGTTGATCAGGTTGTTTTTGAACTGAGTTTTGTTGAATTTTTTTGGTGGGGTATTTTATTTTTGAAGGCTATGTTTTCTAAAGTTTAGATTGGTGTAATGGGCTCTAATGTGAGGTATAGGGCAGGCTTTTAATTATTTAGTGGTAGTTTTTATTATGGTGAGTATGTAGTTTGTTTTGGTGGGTTTGAGGTAGTGTGATGTAGTTAATTTGTTAGGATTTTTTAATAATTATAATTGGTTATTGTTTATTGTATTATAGGGGTTTATTTATTTGGCTTGTTTGATTGCAATGTATGTTTCATAGTTATGGATAATTTGGGAGCTATTGTTTATGGTTAAATTGATTTTTGGTTTTGTGCGTATTTATAGGTGGGGTTTTTGTATTGATGGTTTGAGGTATTATGGGTTTATTGAGTTAGGAGTAATTTTTGTGCTGTTATTTGTGATATTTTTAATTTTGTAGTTTGATTTGTTTGTTCTGGTGTTTTGGGAGCGTGAGTATAGATAGGGTGGGTTTTTTAGGTAGTTATTTGGGGTAGTGATGTTCTTTTTTTTTAAGTAATTTAGATTTTTTCATGTTAAAGAGTTTGGTGTTTTAGTTAAATTTATAGAGTATTGGCTATTATTTCTATTATTTATGAGTTAGTGTAGGTTATTTCTTTTAGTCATGTTTAGGGTCAGTTATACACTTTTGAGTTTAGTGAGTTGGTTTAATTTATATTTTTTACTAGTTTTTGTGATTTGTTGTGTGGGATTTTATATGTTTGGTTTTTGGTTTTGATCCACTTTCATGATGTGATAAGAACTGTTAGTGAAAAGAGTGTAGTGTGGCTTGTTTGCGGGTGGATTGCTGGATGGTGGAGTTGTTTAGCCTGTTCTTGATGTTCCATCACTCTTCTTAGTCTTTTTTTCAGGACATAAAGCTGGGTGTCCTGGGTTGTAGTTTAGGATGTATTCTATCACCATCTTCAGTTAATGGCCCATCAATGCCTTGTGCATGACTCCCAGAGGGAGTTCTCTCTCTTTAATGCGCCATCAAGGCCCTCTTCCATGGCTCATCATCCCATTGTGAGATGCTCCGTCCACGGGGAAGAGCCAAGCATTCTCACCTGGATATAAGCTGGGATTTGGGACAGTAGAAGCAGCCCTCACCCACTGGATTCCCAGAGGACCGGAGCTACCAGACCTTTCTACAAGATTTCTGTTTCAGGAAGACCACCTCGTCTGGACTGTTTCCATCACCCTGATCAGGTTGTATTCTGACTCTGTCACTGGTTTTTCTTTTTGTATTTATTTCATTTTATTTTATTCTATTTTATTTTCCTTTTCTTCTCATTAAATTTTATTTCTGACTTAGAGCCTCTCACTTGGTTTGTTTTCAAAACCACAACACTGGGTATCAGCAGTGGAGGTGAAGGGGCAAGGGGAGCAGTGATGGGGGACAAAGCAGCTGGGACTGCTCAAGTCTCACTTGCTGGTGCAACACTGAGCATCCCTTATGGTGTGTTTTAGGGGTCAACTCACGTCACACGGAGCTCCCCTCACCAAACTGGGGACAGACTTGGTTTGGCTCTCCTGTGAGCCCTCCAGGAGCATTGCAGGACCCTGTGATGAAACCTCCCTCTTCTCCACCTGAAGGAATAATCCAGGTAGGCTTGGGTGACAGCTGAGAGATGGGGTGAGTCAGGGAGGAGAAGTGAGTGTCCACACAAGTGTGGCCAAGCAAGGGCAGCCAGAATTCCAAGTTGTGGCAGCTTGCACCTGGGAGGAATCCTTATCCGTTCTGAATTCTACCTGGCAGAATCTCAGTGCCATGCTCTTGCATGGGAAACAAAACTGCCCCTCCCAGGTTCCTGCTGTCATTTTGCAGCAGGAAGTTGGCGCTCCATGTCCAGACAGGGTTTTTGGTTTTTACAGTTTTTGTCTGGGAGAAATCTAGCACTGTTCGTAATTTTAGGAAGCTGAAACCTGCTCCTTGCCAGAGGCCCCTGGACACAAATATTTTCCCTTTTCATTTCCTTTTTAGTCACTTTTCCCTTTTAATTTTTGGTCCCATAGCTCCACTTACTGTCTCAAGAATTGAAATCTTTGTTTTGTGGTCTTCCACAGATTTTGCTGTACTTTCTTCCTTCCTTTGCAAGTTGACGGTGCTATCGTGGTTTTTTTCATGAGCACTTACAGTGCCCAGGATAAAGGCAAGGGCTTTCCTGACCTGGCCCCATTCATGTAGGGATAGGGTGGGGGAGAGTTCTTTTGTGCATCCTGGATCTTTGGAACTGACAGCATGTGCTCCTTCGTGTAGCAGGGAAAGAAGAGGAATCGTTTCATTGTTTGCTTAGCAGTTTATAAGCTGCAAAAGCTGCAATTGCAGCAAGGCCTCTTCCCTTAAGAATGTTTTCAGTGTGATCAGCTGCTAAAGACGTAGCTCTCACACAATGAACTGCATCCACCTCCCTGGAGATAGGCACTTTTTCTCAAACTTTATGTATCATCCTACCCTCTCAGTCTGGCAGATCTCAAACCCCTTTGAAAGGTCCAGCAGCTGCTCACAAAGAGAAAGTTGTACAACACAAAGCCAGGGCTGGCTTTCACAGTCCCTTTGCAGTCTTAAGCTAGACAAAACGCTCTAGTGATTCGCACTGTCCTTCTCAAATATATATATATAGCATCAGCACATTTTCTCAAAGTGGCAAAGTCCATTGTTATTGCGAAGCGTTTCCAACTGCAGTTCAGGCAGAGACATGTCATGACAGAAGGCGTTTGCTGCCCTACACTCTTCCCTCTGAACCCAAATATCCCCAGCTCATTTTCACACACTTTCTGCGTTGCTGAGTCCGGGCAGCTAGAGATCACACAGATGGAAGTGCCAGGACAGAAGACGTTCTTCATGTACCTCCTTCTCTTAGCAGCATTTAAGTGGTGCACTGTGCCTCTGTATCTTCTTTTCTAGATAGACCTGCTGTCAGTTTTTGCACTGTCACATACTCGTAGCAAGTGTCCAGAAGCTGTGCTTATAGATAAAGTCTATAGAAGTAAAAGCCAGTGCAGAGCTTACATGGGCCTTGTCTCACGTTAGCCACATTGAGCTCACTCGTGCACTTTGAATCTTTTCCGCTGCATCTATTATTGTGTTGTTTAGATCTTGGAGCCCATAATGTTAGCACAGTTGTTTCCACAGAGGAAAGGAAGAGGAAAAGGTAGCAGCACAAGTAACTCTGACTGAACTTCTTCCTTATGACTGTCACCTGAATTCAGCTGGCAGGCCAGTGGTAGTCAAGCATGCCTTGCACCCAGTAGGCTGTGCACACCAGCCCTTTACTTTGCAGCTTCGCTCTTTGCCTTTTGTATCCTGTTGCACTTTCATTCTCCTGGAGGTGAATCATCGTCTACTTCTGGCACAAAACACTGTGACGGCAGCAAAGAGCTCGTGCAGCTCTGAGTCGTGCATTTTTCCACTAGGAGCAAAGGAGGCCCGTATTCTGCCTGTCTTCTGCTCTGAATCCAAATGGAAAGCTTCTCGGCTACATCTGGCTCAGAGACCTGTGACAGGATAGCTGCACACAGAAGCGCTGCGGCTTCTTTCTTCGCCTTATGCAATTCAGACAGAACTGAATCCCAGCAATGGTACTCAGCTTTGCCTCCTTAAAGCACCTATACTATACAGAACTACTGTGTTTTATGCACAGTTTTTTATCAGCATTAGGTGCATTCAAATCCTTTCTGTTCTGCAGAGTCCAAACTGTCCATGTAGCTCTCGCTCAACTAAATGTGGCAGGGGGAAACACTTGCTGGATTAATCATTCAATGTCCAAGATGTCCAACACAGCACCAAAATCTGGGTGATGAGAAGGAGACATGAAGGACATGTTTGTGTCCTGGCACATCTTTCTGTGCGAGACATCTCTCGGGATCTTTAGTCCCTGTGAGGCTGTAATGTGTGCAGTGGTACTTCAAGCTGAGAAGACCTGTGCAGAGAGAGCAGGCATCTGGAGGCACTTTGCAGGTTGAACAAGAAAGAGGACTGCCCTGTGAGTGTGATTCAACTACAAATTTCAACGGCTTTTTAGGGGTGAGCTTCAGGCAACCTTGTTGTCCTGGCGCACTTCTGTGCTTCAGATGTCACTGAAAAGGCTTGCATTTAGATTCAGATAATAAGAGATGCAGAATAGGGGTACAGGCATTTCTAACTTTGAGCACATGGCCCAAGTGACCTCTGGGAAGAGCGGTTCGCTTGAGCTCCTCGCTGGCAGTGAGTTCAGTTTCCCAGGGAAAAGGGCCACCGTTTGTACCCAAGACCCTTGGCCCGGGACCGGCCTTCCGCCGGCCAGAATTCGAGATGGATCAGGATTTCTCCCAGACCCAAGGTACCACAAATGGGAATCCTGACTGGTCTGGGAGTGCTAAATGTCTCCTGCAAAAAGACATTAGGAGCCTGGGGGGTGGGTTCAGTTTCTTAGGGAAAAGGGCCACTGTTTGTATCCAAGACCCCGGGACCAGGACTCACTCCCATCTCTGATGTTTTAGCTGCTCAATGACCTCACACAACAAACTCTGTGATGTCATAGCCCAATCAGTGACCTCACACAACCCACTCTGAGCTGTCACACAGCCTCTTTGTGACATCTCAGCTGCTCTATGGCTCTGTGACACAGCCACAGAGGTGCTGCTGTGACACAGCCCCCTCTGGGACAGCACACAGCCCCTGCCAGTGCTGAGCCCCTGTGAGCTCTGTCTGTGCCCTGCTCGTGTCCCTGAGGTGCCCTGGCAGTGCCCCAGCCCTGCTGGGCTGTGCACAGGAGCTGGTCAACAGGTGAAATGTCTTTTTGAAGCTCTTCTTGATGGCCAGGAGCTGCCTCTGTGCCAGGACCCTGGCCCAGCTCAGCAGCACAGACACAGCACAAGGACTTGAATGACCCTCTCAGGGCTTTGGTGCTGTTTGCATCAGACTCAGTCCCTCAGAGTGTGATCAAAAAACTTCTTAAGAACTCAAAGTGAAATTGAAACACTGAAGGGTCTTGTCGTGAAAATGAGTCTCAATGAGGGACAGGACTGAGAAAGTGTCCCCAGGTTCCAGTTAGAGCAGAACATTGCAGGCACTGATGACAAGTGGGGACAAGCAAGGCAAAGGTGTCTCTGATGCTGAGCAAGCCTGGATGTGTTTCAGGAATGCCAAGGGCCAAGGCCTGAGCCCCAGCCCCTGCCAAGGCACATCCTGTCCCTCCCTCCTTGCTCAGGGCTCTTCCCGGGCCACTGGGATGTGGGGATGTGCAATGCCAAGGGCAGCACCATGGGGCGGCCCCTGCCAGGCTGCTGAGCAGGGACAAGGAGGCAAAGAGGCCCCAGGGCTGCCAGGGTCACTTGTCTCCTCCTCATGGCTCAGGCCCAGGGCCAGCAGCCATGGCCAAAGGGCTGCAGGAGTTGGCTGTGTCAGGGCCTTGCAGCTGCTGCCCATCCCTGTGCCCTGTGCAGCCCAGGCTGTCCTACGGTGTCCATGCCCTGTGCCTCTGTCCCTGCAGGCTGTCGTCACCCCCCGGCTGCCCCACCTGGCTGGGCCCTTCCTCTGCTGACAGCTCTGTGTCCTGCCTGCCTCTGCCTGGGCACACAGAGCCTTGGGCTGCTCCAGGCTCCTTCTGGGGGATGTGCTGCACCACAGCCCTGCCCTGGGAGGGAAATTCCTCTCTTCTGGATTCCAGTCTGGGCCTCCCCAGTGGCCCTTTGCATTAATCTTTTCTTTCTCTGCCTCTTTTCTGCTATGTCAGAAGGATCCACCATCTCTGAAACCACCCTTCAATCCGTCCCAGGGCTCTCCTCTGCTGTCCTCAGTCTCCTCTCCAGTGAGCACAGAGCTCCTGTGTCCCTTTATAGTGCTCAAGTGCTTGAGGCCAAGAGCGCCTGGAAAAGAGGGAAGGGACTTTTCCATAGGAAGGAAACCACAGAAGCCCAGTATTAAAAGATGTAAGTAAGTCACCAGAGGTGAGCCAGACCTGTTTGTCTTGGCAGCTTTTGTTCGGGAAGGATCCTTGGATAGATGGAATTTTTGAGGCTGAATTCCAGTTTTGGCCATGGGCACCAGGATGAGAAAGATGGTTCTTGTCCACAGGAAGAAAAGCACAGCCCCAGTGTTTCAATGCAGATGAGAGCTGGCCCTCAGGAAGCCAAGGGAAGCTAGATCTGTCAGTGCTGGTAGATTTTTTTCTGGGAGCTATACTTGGATATGTGGAATTTTGGAGGCCAAATTCCAGTTTTTGCCATAGATCCCTGGACTTGAAAGATTTTTTTTTTTTCCATGGGAAGAAAAGCACAGCCCTCCCAGTGTTTCAAAGGCAGATGAGAGGTGGCCTCAAGAGGCCAAGGCCAGCCAGAGCTGTCTGTCCTAGAAAGTTTCATATGGAAACAATCCCTGGATATACAGAAACTTGGAGGTGCAATCCCAGTTTTGGCCATTTGTGCCTGGAGGAGAAGGACAGTTCTGTTCCATGGGAAGGAAAGCACGGAGCCCCAGGGCTCCAGGGGCGGAGGAGAAGCAGCTCTCACCATGCCAAGGTCAGCTGGACCCCTCCGGCAGCCCTGGGAGCCCAAGCCAGCCAGAGCTGTTCCCTGTTCCCTGGGTTCCATGGGGGCTGCAGTGTCTGTCACAAAGCCCCCGCTGCTCTTTGTGGCTCCTCAGTGTTGGAGGTTAGGTTTTGTTCCTTTTTACTCTAAATAATTTTTTCCCCATAAGTTCCCAAGGAGACTAAATGTCGTACTTAAGACTATTTAACAAAACAAAGGGATGGTAAGCTCGGAGCAGGGTGGGGTTTTGGGGCAGAAAAACGGACAGTTTCAGGCAGCCCAGACAGGTTTCTGGTTTTCAGCGTCCGGGGTGAAAAGCGCTGGTGTTCCTGCTGTCCAGTCTGGGTAAATCTATCACCATCTGCTCACCCTGGAATTCTGAGCTCCTCTGCCGCCCTGCGAGAGCTGGGCCAGCCCTGCCCTGCCGGGGAAGTTCCATCAGCGCTGCTCGTCTGCTACAGCGTGACTTTGCATCCCCCTGCCCTGCCGGGACATGCTCTGCCAGTCCACAGCTACCGAGACTCTTTTTCCACTGTTCCCGGCTTGGTGCTCTGAGGAATCCTGCAGAGGCACCGAGACCAGACTGCCCTGGGTTTTTGTGAAGCAAAGACCTCAAAGTTCTGGGTACTGTTTTCGTTATCAATGCTGTAGTTGTGTTTGTTTGTTTGTTTTGTTATGTATTAGTAAAGAACTGCTATTTCTATTTCCAAAATCTTTTGCCTAAAAGCTTTTAACTGAAAAAATTATAATTGGGAAAAAAGGGTGGTGGTGGAAGTTTTACATTCTCCATTCCAAGGGAAGCTCCAGCTTTCCCTGGCAGATACCTGTCTTCCCAAACCAAGACAGTGGGGCCTTATATTTTTCAAACGTTTCCTAAAGTTTCCAGTGGTGTAACCGGCTGTAGTGTGAGGTAGAGGGGAGGTTTTCATTTATTTAGTGGTGGCTTTTATCATGGGGAGTGTGTAGTGTTTGTTTTGGTGGGTTTAAGGCAATGTGATGTAGTTAATTTCTTCGGGTTTCCTGATGTTTATAATGGCATTATTGTTTGCTGTCTTATCGGGGTTTATTTATTCAGCTTGTTTGACTACAGTGTACGTTCTGTAGTTATGGATAATTTGGGAGATATTGTTTACAGTCAAATGGATCTTTTGGCTTTTTGTATATTTATAGGTGATGCTTTTGTTTTGATGGTTTTGAGGCACTGTGGCTTTATCAAGTTAGGAATAACTGGTTTTAGTGTTGTTAATTTAAGTATATTTCTGCTCTTGTTATTTTTGTCGTTTGATTGATTTATTGTTGTGTAGTTTGATTTGTTGGCTGTTGTAGTTTAGGGTAAACTTGGGCAGAAACTTTTGAATGGGGTTTTTTTGGAAAGTAAACCCAAAGGGTATCTCTCTTTTAAATTGCTTTGGGAAGGAACTTCCTTGGAGTAAAGTGGAAATAACTGTTTATTTACCAAAGCAAGTGCTCACAAGCATCAAGAATGAGTAACACAAAATAATTAAGCCTTTTGTTATTTTGAAGTGTGATGGTGAATTCAGGAAGTCCTTGCTGTGGGTTGTAGCTGAGCTCCTTTGGTCTCTTATCAGCTGTTCCGGTGTTGATAAAATGCTGAGGCCCAGGCCCCGTGGGCTGCAGGTGCCAGGTCTCGGTGCTTCTCTGGGTTTTTGAGTGTGCAGCAGGTTTGCTCAGCCCTAAGGAAAAGGAAAACAACCAGTGCAGGGGACTTCTCTGCCCTAGCCAGCTGGAACTAAGAGCCAGGCAGCTCTCTGTGCTGCAGTCTGTCTGTGCTTGAGCTGAGAATATTGGAGAGGGAGTGCACAGGAGTGAGCACTCTCTTCTTAAAACAAACCGTGCACTGTTTCTTTTTTTTCCTTGCTTTGCCCTCAGAATTAACCTTCAAGGTGCCGAACATGACATACAGCACAAACACACAACTGGGGATACAGGCAGCATCAAGTCACCCTAGGACAGTCATTTCGGTGGGGTTATTAGTTTTATGTTTGGGAACATAGGTATTGATATGGTGGATTTTTTTTAGGTAGCTTTTTGGGGTAATGATGTTTATTTTTTAGTAGTTTAGGGGGTTTAATGTTGTTAATTAGTTTGGGGTTTTTTAGCTAATTGTATAGGGTATTGATTATTACTTTTGAGTTAGTGTAGTGATAAAGTTTTGGGTTGGGTTTTTTTTGGTCATGGTGAGGGTCAATTGTACAGTTTTGAGTTTAGCAAATGGGTTTTGGTTTATCTTTTTACTTTTTTGTGCTTTGATGTGTGGGATTCCATATGGTTGTTTTTACTGTTGTTCCATTTTTATGATGTGGTAAGAATTGCTAGTGAAAAGAGCGTAGTGTGGTTTGTTGGCTGGTAGTTGGTTTGTATGGTGGAGTTTTTTAGTTTGTGTTTGGTTTGGGGTTTTTTGTTAATGAGATTAAAGGTTTTATTGGGTTAAATTATAATTATTTTAAAGATTTTAGGGAGATTTAGGTTTTGGTAGCGTGCACTGTCTGAAGAGAGTCATTTATTTGTGTTATTGGTGGCATGGTGGGTAGGGAGCATTTTTCAAGTAGTTATTTTAAATGCTTGGGGGCTTTTGACACTTGAAATACTTGTTTTGGAGGAAGTTTGCTTGGAACATTTGGGGTTAGTTATAATGGGATTGCTTTATTTTTAATGAGGTGTTTTTAGGTTTTATTGCAGTTAAAAGTTGTAAATTTTTGTTATGTTAGTAATCGACAAAAGGTTTTGATTTTCTTTGTGGTGATGGGATTAGGGTATACGGCGTACTAGTGTTGAGTAAGGATTTAAAGTTTTGTGGTTTTGATGTGTTAGGTTAATGAATTGATGTGCTTCAAAAGACAGGGGTTCTCTGCTTCTTATTTGGCCAGAGGCAGGGCTCTAACTTGGGCTTCTGGCATATATTGTTTGTGTGTTTCAGGTGGTCCATTGTATGATACAGGGACCCCCTCACTGACCAGCCGGCAGATCTGCCGAGATCACGCCTCGATGTTTGGATTTCTTTATGGTACCTGACTGAGAGACAGCAGGAAGTTCCCTGAGGGCGAGGCAGCCTTCTCTGGCACCCGACGTGGAATGTCATCCCCTGACATCCGAGAGATAAGTGGAGGGCTGTGAGCCACAGAGGGAATTAAAGTGGGGTGCTGGGTCAGGAAGTCACCGGGAGGGGTTTTTGAGTCAGGTTTGGAGGTGGGTGTGTCCAAGATGTGACCCCTGAGGCTGTGCAAGGGTAGGTGTCACAGTGCTGAGGTGCGCAGGGCAGGGCAGTCCTGGTGGGTGTCATGTCACTTGTCTGTTATGCACTCTGTGTCTTTTGGGTGTGTCATGTGGTGTGTCTCTTGCCTTAGCCCTTCAAGGGCCTGTTGGAGATGCTGGGCGTCGTTCTTAACATCTCCCTGTTCCTTGGCCCGGCGCCGATACCAGCCGGGTGTCGATCCTTTGCCTCTGGTGCTCAGACACGCACCAGAATCCATCTCTCTTCACAAGCATCCGGTCTGGTGCCTTTTCAGGTCTTGTTCTGAGCTGTGTCCACAGCTGTGCACTGCCACGATCCATTCTGGAGGATTAGGTCTTTTAGGAATGCAAAGATAGGTAGAGGGTTCTGACCGTAGCCTTCTCGGGCATCCATCTTCTTGGTTCTTGGGATAATCATCCCATTGTCATCTTCTTGCTGCAGGGTTCTCTGAGCCTGGTCAGCTCACCCTCAGTCTTACCTCGGTCGTCTCATCCCGAGTCCTCTTGGTCCTCAGGGTCGTTCCTCTTGCCAAGAGATTTCTGTCCCTGTTGTGTCCCCTCGTTTGTCCTGCCCTGTGTCACGGGTGTCTGTGTGTGTTTGGGCCGGAGCTGCTCTGCCTTGCTGCTCAGTCTGGATGTAGGGGTAAGAGGGTAAGGCCCGGGGAGTTGGAATTTGTGACGTAGGGTGTAGCTGGCCTGTCGAGGGTGTTCCCAGGTTGCCAAAAGACGTCTGGAGCTGTCAAGTTACCCTGCAGCACTTTGACCTGTGTCCTCACTTTCTTTCAGATGCTGCTGGATAAAATCCATGGCAGAGCAGCCCATCCTGGGTGTGGGGGCTCCCCTGAGAAGGTCAGTCATTGTTTGTGTTTGCAGGGGAGGGAGATGTAAATGGTGGTTATCTTACAGCGCTGTTCTTTGTCTTTATTTTTAGGAGGTGAAGCCAGATGTCAGCAGTCAAGTGAACGTGGGCACGGTGAGCGGGGATGGGTGGACAGAGGCACTTGCTATTGCTCTGGTCTCCCTTGCTGGTGCAACTCTAAGCATTTGCTATTCTTTTCTTTTTCTTTTAGGTGGTCCTTTTGCCAGATGTGCAGGCCCAGGATGCCAGAGGCCAGATGGGTGCCACTTTAAGCTGTCCTTGTGGCATGCTTCAGTCAGAGCGGGGAGGTTGCTGTTTCACAGTAACTCAGCATGCTGTTTTGCTTTTTTATTTCTCTGCAGGCGCTGCTGCTGTCCCAGGCGTGCCGAGGAATAGAGGGAGCGGGGTGAGTTGGCGTTTAGGCAGGGTGACCCCTAAGGTGAGCGGCGTGCAGCAGTGGCTAGGCGTGTACCTTTTCCTTTTGCGGGTACCCTCCGGGCAGCCTCTGGAGTGGAATGAAGATCTGAGGGGGGAGGCAGGACAGGTGGTGTGGAAGGGCCCCGGGGATTAGTCTTCTGGAGGAGGATAGTCACATCTTCTGGTTTGTGACCCTAGGTAGCGTGAGGAGGCGCGGAGCTCGAGTCTGGACACGGCAGCGGATGCAGAGAACGTCTCGACGTCCACGGTGCCGACACGTTCATTTCTGTCAAGGATGGATTTTGTCTGCCTGTCTTCCAAAAGCTAAGTGTTGGAGCCGTGGGTGGGACAAGGGGAAAAACCTTTTCAGTCCCAGGTGGCAAGTTGAGGTTCTTTAGAGGGGAGGGCCCTAGCGTGATGGACCCCTCAGCAGTAAAGGGGGAGAGGGTTTCTCCTCAGCAGCACCGGAGCCTTTGCTGGGCAGGGCAGTTCAGAGCCATCTCTGTGTTCTGGGGAGCTTCACACTGTTGGCCTTCGCTTAGAGTCCGCAGGGTTAGGGTGCGGTGGGGGATTCCTGGCCTGGCTCACCCTGGGATGCCTGTCCTTGGAGCATCCTGGTAAAGGACCATCGCTGGTTCCAAGGTGTAGGGCAGTAGGGTTCAGCAGGAGGAGTTTGCAGTGACACACAGAGACTGAGGGAGGACTCGAGAGGTAAAGGACTCAAGGGCTAGAGCACACAGTGAAAATCAGGGGTACAGGCTAGGATAGAAGTCAGAGTACAGGTGTACCAGCCCTCACAGCACCGCTACCAGCCGCGTTTACCTGAGGGCAGGTGCAGGCAGGAGCTGTAATGCAGGACAATGATGCCAGAAGCCCTGAGAGGTGCAGGCAGTAAGGCTAGGGCTAGGCAGGAAGTGACAGTGGGGGGACAGAGTCCTCAGGGTGGAGTTGACTGGGCATGTCCATCCTGCGATCCCTGTCCTGCTGCAACCAGGGATGCTCACAGCCCTAATGGGGGCTGAGCTCAGTGCCAGTAATGCCTCCAACACCTTG
>NW_027077097.1:0-375 GCF_009819655.1 Sylvia atricapilla | reverse complement strand
GAAGTGTCCTAAAAGTTAAACAGATGGTCTCAACAGACCAACAGACAAAAGATGAAAAAAATCTGTGTCTTTACATAGCCCCGGGGACCCTGCCCAGGCTCTGTTCCTCCCACTTGCTGCTGCTGCAATCCTGCGCTGATCAGCCACAGGGCAGAAGAGAATGGGTGAGGTCTGAGCAGCTACAAAACAGTCCTGCAGAGAGACCATGACAAAGCGGCGGGCTGCCAGCACACATTTCCAACAGTGCTCGAGCCAACCAGGCAGCTCCAAGTCACGAAAATTCTAAAGTTCACTTTTAAAGACAGGACAAATCTTGATTTTCAAGCCATTAGCTTGAACGCGATCCCACACAGGGCCTTAAGGGCGGGTGCTTCC
>NW_027077096.1:0-30886 GCF_009819655.1 Sylvia atricapilla | reverse complement strand
GGACATGAGGGGACACGGTGTATTGGGGACATTGAGGGGACATTGGGGATGCGGGGGACATTGGGGACACGGGGGACACTGGGGGACATTGGGGGACACTGGGGGACATTTGGGGACACGGCGAATGGCAGACACACATCAGGGGTCACCGCGGCCCCCCAGGACACCCTGTCCCCTCCCCGTGTCCCCTCCCCGTGTCCCCCCCGGTGTGTCCCCAGTGTCCCCCAGACCCGTTTTGTCACAAGAGTTTTTATTTTTATTAAACTGTGACCCCCCCCCGCGCTGTTCGGGGGGGGATGGGACACGGAGAGGGGGGTGGGGGAGGGGTTTGGGGACCCCCCATCCCCCCCCGCGCTGTCACCTGGCGGGGGGCGGGGCTTGGGGACAGGCAGGGGACAGCGGCGTCACTGCGGCTTCACTTTGGCACTTGGGAGCTTGGCCAGGACCCTGCGGGGACAGCGCGGCTTGGGGACACGGGGACAGCGCGGGTTGGGGACACGGGGACAGCCCCGGGAGGGGACACGGGGACAGCGCGGCTTGGGGACACGGGGACAGCCCCGGGAGGGGACACGGGGACAGCCCCGGGAGGGGACACGGGGACAGCGCGGGTTGGGGACACGGGGACAGCCCTGGGACCCCCCGGGAGGGGACACGGCGACAGCGGGGCTTGGGGACACGGGGACAGCCCCAGACCCCCCAGAGGGGACACGGGGACAGCGCGGGTTGGGGACACGGGGACAGCCCTGGGACCCCCCGGGAGGGGACACGGGGACAGCGCGGGTTGGGGACACGGGGACAGCCCCAGACCCCCCAGAGGGGACACGGGGACACGGGGACAGCGGGGCTTGGGGACACGGGGACAGCGGGAGTTGGGGACACGGGGACAGCCCCGGACCCCCCAGAGGGGACACGGGGACAGCGCGGGTTGGGGACACGGGGACAGCGCGGGTTGGGGACACGGAGACAGCCCCGGACCCCCCGGGAGGGGACACGGGGACAGCGTGGGGACACTCACCTGGCTCGCAGGTGGCTCAGGTGGCTCCTCAGCAGACCCAGGTACTGCTCGATCTGGGCCTGGGGACAGCGAGGGGACATCGAAGGGACATTGGGGACATTGAGGGGGCAGTTGGGGACACAGCCCCTGCCACCCCCCGCGGTGTCCCCGCGGTGTCCCCTCACCTGGTGGCGCCGGTAGAGCACGGGGAAGGTGAAGGCGCAGACGACACCTGGCCAGGGAGTGGCATTGTCACCTCCTGTCCCCAAGGCCATGTCCCTGGGGCTGTCCCCATGTCCCCATCCGGTGTCCCTGTCCTCCCATCCCCAATGTCCTGTGTCCCCATCCCTTGTCCCCGTGTCCCCACAATGTCCCCTCAGTGTCTCCATGTCCCCCCAATGTCCCTATGTCCCCCCATGTCCCCATGTGCCCTCACGTCCCCACATTCTCTCAATGTCCCCACGTCCCCCCAGTGTCCCCAATGTCCCAATGTCCCCTCAGTGTCCCCAATGTCCCCAATGTCCCCATGTCCCCAGTGTCCCCAATGTCCCAATGTCCCCAGTGTCCCCAATGTCCCCTCAGTGTCCCCATGTCCCCTCAGTGTCCCCAATGTCCCCTCAGTGTCCCCAGTGTCCCCAGTGTCCCCAATGTCCCCATGTCCCCTCAGTGTCCCCAATGTCCCCTCAGTGTCCCCAGTGTCCCCAGTGTCCCCAATGTCCCCATGTCCCCTCAGTGTCCCCAATGTCCCCTCAGTGTCCCCAGTGTCCCCAGTGTTCCCAATGTCCCCAGTGTCCCCAGTGTCCCCTCAGTGTCCCCAGTGTCCCCAATGTTCCATACCCGCCGTCAGCAGTGTCAGCCCGTTGCACGCGGCCCCCACGTAGGTCAGCAGGTAGAACAGGAAGGCGAACTGGGGACACGGTGACACCGCCACTGTCACTGTCACCGCCACTGTCACCGCCACCGGCGCCCCGCCCCGGGGCCACCCGCCACACCCCCGTGTCCCCCGTGTCACCACCCACATCCCTGTGCCACCTGTGTCACCACCCACGTCCCCGTGTCCCCCGTGTCACCACCCACACCCCTGTGTCCCCCATGTCCCCTGTGCCACCCACACCCCTGTCCCCATGTGTCCCCAATGCCCTCAATGTCCCCTGTGTGTCCCCAATGTCCCCTGTATCTCCCATGTCCCCGGCGTCCCCTGTGTCCCCCATGTCCCCAATACCCCAATGTCCTCATGTCCCCCATGTCTCCCGTGTGTCCCCCATGTCCCCAACACCCTCAATGTCCCCCACGTGTCCCCAATGCCTTCAGTGTCCCCTGTGTCCATCATGTCCCCCGTGTGTCCCCAATGCTCCTCACACTCCCTGTGTCCCCCTTGTCCCCGGTGTCCCCAATGTCCCCAATGTCCCCAGTGTCCCCAGTGTCCCCAATGACCCCAATGTCCCTAATGCCCCCATGTCCCCATTGTCCCCAATGTCCCCAGTGTCCCCGGTGTCCCCAATGTCCCTATTATCCCCAATACCCCGCAATGTCCCCCATGTCCTCAATGTCCCCCATGTCCCCAATGTCCCCATGTCCCCCGTGTCCCCAGTGTCCCCAATGTCCCCAGTGCCCCCATGTCCCCAGTGTCCCCAGTGTCCCCAGTGCCCCCATGTCCCTGGTGTCCCCAATGTCCCCAATGCCCCATGTCCCTGGTGTCCCCAATGTCCCCAATGTCCCCCGTGTCCCGGTGTCACCTTGAGGGACTCGGGGACGCTGTGCACCAGGAAGAGGCGGGTCAGGGTGCGTGTGGCTGTCACCGTGTGTCGCGCCAGGCGCCGCGCCCAGCGCTGCTGCTGCTCGGGGCTGAGCAGGGCCACCTCGGGCCTGGGGACAGGGACAGGGGATGGCCATGGGGACAGGGACAGGGACAGGGGACAGGGGTCACCGTGTGCCGCGCCCAGCGCTGCTGCTGCTCCGGGCTGAGCAGGGCCACCTCGGGCCTGGGGACAGCGACAGGGACAGGGGATGGCCATGGGGACAGGGACAGGGGACAGGGGTCACCGTGTGCCGCACCCAGCGCTGCTGCTGCTCGGGGCTGAGCAGGGCCACCTCGGGCCTGGGGACAGCGACAGGGGATGGCCATGGGGACAGGGACAGGGACAGGGGACAGGGGACAGGGGTCACCGTGTGCCGCACCCAGCGCTGCTGCTGCTCGGGGCTGAGCAGGGCCACCTCGGGCCTGGGGACAGGGACAGGGGACAGCCATGGGGACAGGGACAGGGGACAGGGACAGGGATGGGACAGGGGACAGCCAAGGGGACAGGAGATGGCCATGGGGACAGGGGACAGGGTTGGTGACAGTGGAACAAGCACAGGCGACACAGTAAGGAGGTGACAAGGGACATCCCGGAACACCCCTGGGATGGGCACAGGGCCACCGCCATGTCCCCGGGGGGCGGCAGGGAGGGGACAGGGAGGGGACAGGGAGGGGACAGGGCGTGTCGCCGTGTCACTCACCGCTCGAGGGGCTCCGGGGGGGCGCGGCCCAGCGCCCTCAGGGCCACGTGTCGCAGGCGCAGGGGGACAGTGACAGCCAGCACCGCCAGCGCGCCGTACGCCACCACCGAGATGGCGCTGAATCGCGACAGAGAGCCCAGGGCCACCAGGGCCACCAGCAGCGACAGCGCCGAGCGCTCGGGGACACGCCACAACAGCAGAGCCCACACTGCGGGGACACGGGGGGGATGGCGGGGACACCGCGGGGACACCGCGGCGACACCACGGGGACAACGCGGGGACACCAGAGGACATCGTGGGGACACCGCGGGGACATCGTGGGGACATCGTGGGGACACCAGAGGACATCGTGGGGACACCAGGGGACATCGTGGGGACACCAGGGGACATCGTGGGGACGGGGGAACGGGGGGGACATCGCGGGGGACCTTCCAGTGTCCCCTCCTAGTGTCCCCTCCCGGCTCTCAGTGCCCGCCCAGTGTCCCCAGTCCCTCCCAGTTCCCCCCCAGCAGTTCCCAGTGTCCCCCCAGTTTCCCCCCAGTGTCCCCCACTGTCCCCCAGTGCCCCCCCATTGTCCCCCAGTGTCCCCCAGTCCCCCCCCACTGTCCCCAGTCCCTCCCAGTTTCCCCCCAGTTTCCCCCCAGTGTCCCCAGTCCTCCCCAGTCCCCCCCATTGTCCCCCAGTGTTCCCCCCAGTGTTCCCCCAGTTTTTCCCAGTCCCTCCCAGTCCCCCCCGGTGTCCCCGGTGTCCCCAGCCCCTCACCCGGCCCCTCCATGCTTCCCGTGGGCGGTGCCGGCAGTTTGGGGGGGTCACGCCCTATTTTTACCGCCCAATGGCCGCGGGGCCGCGGGACCCTCCCCGAAACCGGAGCCCGGGCCCCGCCCCGGCCCCGCCCCCGCGCGCCCATTGGCCGCTCACCCTGTCCGTCGGCGCCCGCCGCGCTCGCTGATTGGTCCGGAGGCGGCGGGGGCGGGGCCGGGGCCGGAGGGGGCTCCGGGAGGGGCGGGCGCAGGGCGCCCCCTGGCGGAGGGGCGGGGATGGGCGCGGGGGCTTCTGGGAGTGAAAAACCCGGGGAGGGGGGGTCAAAGGGGGGTCTGGAGACCCCCGAATCCCCCCCAGAAATGTCCCCGGACTCGTCCGGTCCCCAAAGCACCCCCGGGGGCTCCCCCCGATTCCCGGGATCCCCCTCCGGGACCCCCAGGGACCCCTAAATACCCCCCCAGGGACCCCTAAATACCCCCCCAGGGACCCCTAAATAACCCCCCAAGGACCCCTCCACGGCCCTCAGGACCCCCAAATCCCTCCCAGGACCCCCAAGGATTCCCCGGGAGCCCCCAGGACCCTCCAAGACCCTCAATTCCCTCCCCAGGAACCCCCCAGGGACACCCTTTTACCCCCCCAGGACCCCAAATGCCCCCCAGGATCCCCAATTCCCTCTCAGGACCTCCCAATTCCCCCCCCCCAGGACCCCCCAAACCCCCCCCAGGACCTTCAATTTCCCCCCCCAGGACCCCCTGCGACCCCCAGGACCCCCCAAACCCCCCCCAGGACCCCCCAATTCCCCCTCAGGACCCCCCAATTCCCCCCCAGGACCCCCATCCTCACCCAATCTCTTGGGGGTCTCCTGAAGCCGCGCCCCCCCCGAGGCCGGCAGGAGCCCCCCGCCCCCCAGCCTGCCCTCGGGGGGTCCCGGGGCTCGTTTCGGGGGGGTCCGTGGTGGCACTCGGGGGTCCGGCCCCCGGGGGGAGCCCCCCGAGCTCAGGCGGGGGGCGCGGCCCCTCCGGGGGGGCTCCCGGCGGTTGGGGGGTCCCGGGGGGGTCCCCCCGAGAAAGGCGATGTAGGAAAAGGTGAGTTCCCGGGGGGGGTCCCGGGGGGGTCCCCGAGCCGCCGCCGCCGCCGCCGCCGCCGCCCTGGCCTCTTCATCCTCATCATCATCATCATCATCGTCATCATCATCGTCACCCTCCTCCTCCTCCTCGGGGGGCTCCGGGGACGGGAGAGGCGGGAAATCCGAGTCCTCGTTACCGCCTGGGGGGTCAGGGGTCACGGGGGGGTCAGGGGTCACGGGGGGTCAGGGGTCACGGGGGGTCAGGGGTCACTGGGGGGTCAGGGGTCACTGGGGGGGTTGGGGTCAGGGGGAATTTGGGGTTCAGGGGGGGTTTGGGGGGGCTCAGGAAGGTTTGGGGGTCACTGAGGGGGTTGGGGTCAGGGAGGGTTTGGGGTCACTGGGGGGTCAGGGGTCACTGGGGGTCACTGGGGGGAGTTGGGGGTCACTGGGGGGAGTTGGGGGTCAGGGGAGGATTTGGGGTTAAGGAGGTTTTGGCGGTTCAAGGGCAGGTTTTGGGGTTCGGGGGGTTCAGAGGTTCAGGGGGAATTTGGGGGTCACTGGGGGGGTTCAGGAAGGGTTGGGGGTCGGGGGGGGTTGGGGTCACTGGGGGGTTTGGGATTCAAGGGGAATTTGGGGTTCAGGGAGGGTTTGCGGGTGTTTAGGAAGGTTTTTGGGGTTCAGGGGATATTGAGGTTCGGGGGGCGGGTTTTGGGGTTCCGGAGAATTTGGGGTTTCACAGGAAAGGTTTGGGCTTTGGGGGTTCAGGGCAGGGTTGGGGGGCTCGGGGAAGGCTCGGGGCGGTTTTGGGGGTTTCGAGGCGGTTTTGGGGGGCTCGGGGCGGTTTTGGGGGGCTCGGGGGGGTCGCGGCTCTCTCCCCCCTCCCCAGACCCCGGCCCGGGGGGCGCCGCTCACCCTCGGTGGAGTCCGGGGTGGTGGAGGCCGTGGACGGAGCCTCTTCTGGGGGGGGGGGCGCGAATTTGGGGGACCCCCGACCTCGGTCCGGGAACCCCCGTGTCCCGTCCCCGGTGTCCCGTCCCCGGTGTCTGTCCCGTTCCCGGTGTCTGTCCCGTTCCCGGTGTCCCCGTCCCCGGTGTCCCCGGTGTCCCCATCCCCGGGGCTCCCGCTGCCTCCGAGTCCCGGTTCCCGTGTCCCCGGCGCCTCCCGGTACCGTCGGCCCGGACACCTTTGTCCCCGGTACCTCCCATGCCCGGTTCCCCCGGCGCGGTTCCCGCAGTCCCGGTGCCCCCCGGTCCCGCCATCCCCGGTAACTCCCGGAGCGCTCATCGCCGCTCCCTCATCGCGGCCACTCCCGGTGCTGCCGTGCCCGGTCCCTCCCGGTGCTGCCCCGATCCCCGGCCACTCCCGGTGCCGTTTCCATCCCCGGTTCCCGGTTCCCGGTGCCGTTTCCATCCCCGGCCACTCCCAGTCCTGCCGTGCCCGGTCCCTCCCGGTTCCCGCAGTCCCGGTGCCGCTTCCCGGCCCCTCCCTGTTCCATGCTGCCGGTACCGACTCCCGGTGCCGATTCCCGGTGCCGATTCCCGGTTCCCGGTGCCGATTCCCCGTTCCCCATTCCCAGCCCCTCCCGTTCCCGGTGCCGATTCCCGGTGCCGATTCCCGGTGCCGGTTCCCGGTTCCCCATCCCCGGTACCTCCCGCAGCCCCTCCCCGTTCCCCGTTCCCGTTCCCCGTTCCCCGTTTCCCCATCTCCGGCCCCTCCCGGTGCCGATTCCCTGTTCCCTGTTCCCGGTTCCCGTTCCCGGTTCCCGTTCCCAGTTCCCTCTCCCGTTCCCGTTCCCGTTCCCGTTCCCGTTCCCGGTTCCCGTTCCCGGTGCCCGGTGCCCGCTCCGTACTGCAGTGGGCGAAGCCCAGGACCTGCCCCATGGCGGCGGCCCCCGCATGGGGCTCCCGGTAGCGCTCGGCCCCGCCGCGCCCGGTCCGGCCCCGCCGCGCATCACCGCGGCGCCATGGCGGGGCCCGGACAAAGGGCGGCGGCGGCGGCGGGGGCGGGGCCAAGGGGCGGGGCCGGCACCGGGGAGGCGGGGATGGGCACCGGGGAGGCGGGGATGGGCACCGGGGAGGCGGGGATGGGCACCGGGACTGGGGCACCGGGACTGGGGCACCGGGAGCGGGGCACCGGGGGTAGGGACTGGAACCGGCACCGGGAACCGGGCATCGGGAACGGGGAACCGGCACCGGGAACCAGCACCGGGAACCGGCACCGGGAACGGGAGGGACCGGGAATGGGGAACCGGGAACCGGCACCGGTGACTCGGGAATGGGGAACCGGCCCCGGGGACACCGGTGTGTCCCCCCAGGACCCTCCCGGTGCCCAGAGCCGGAGAGCGCGGGGGGACACTGGGGGGACACCGGGTGGACACTGGGGACACTGGGGTGGCACTGGGGGACACTGAGGGTGTCACTGGGGGACATTGGAGTGACACCGGGGGACGCTGGGGTGACACCGGGAGGACACCGGGGGGACACTGAGGGGACACTGGGGGTGACACCGGACGTTACCGGTCCTCGACGGGCCCGGGGCCGCCTCACGGTCGCCGTTACCGAGAGGGGCGGGGCCGGTGGGCGGGGCCCAGGCCATGGGGGGCGGGGCCTCTCGCCGGGACCGGCGGGTCCGGCCCCCGCCGCCACCGGAAGGGCCCGGACCGGCCGCCGCCGCCAGCATGAGGTGAGCGGGGATGGATACTGGGAGCGACTGGGAGCGACTGGGAGAGACTGGGAGCGACTGGGAGAGACTGGGAGAGACTGGGAGCAACTGGGAGGGACTGGGAGGGACTGGGAGCCCCGCCCGCCGGCGCTGGGGGGCTGCGGGGAGCGACACCGGGAGCGGGGGGCACCGGGGCTCGGTACCGGGGCCGCTGGGGGCGGGAACTGGGCGAACTGGGAGCGCCGGGGGTCGGTACTGGGAGAACTGGGAGAGCTGGGTATCGGTACTGGGAGAACTGGGGGAGCCGAGGATCGGTACTGGGAGAACTGGGAGCGCCGGGGGTCGGTACTGGGAGAACTGGGGCAGCCGGTAACGGGCACGGGGCGGCCCCACCGGCGGTACCGGCGTCGGTAACGGGCGGCGGGAGGCGCCGGTAACGGGCACTGGGAGAACTGGGAGCGGGGAGAGCCGGAACTGGGAGCGCCGGGAAGCGGCACTGGGAGCGCCGGGAGAACCGGGAAGTGACACTGGGAGCACTGGGGACACCGGGACTGGGGACACTGGGGACACCGGGACTGGGGACACTGGGGACACCGGGGACACCGGGAACCCGGACTGGGAGCACTGGGGGCACTGGGAATCGGCACTGGGGACACTGGGAACCGGGACTGGGGGCACTGGGAGAACTGGGAGCGGGCACGGAAAGGGACGGGAAGAACTGGGAGCGGGAACTGGGAGCACTGGGGGTTACTGGGGGTTACTGGGGGTCACTGGGAGCACTGGGAACAGGCACTGGGGGTCACTGGAGGTTACTGGGAGCACTGGCAGTGGGGGAGGAGTGTCCCGGGGAGAAGAGGAAGGAAAAGGGGGGGCGGGGGGAGGTTTTGGGGTGCGGGGGGGAAATTTGGGGATGTCCGGGGGGGGGAGGGGAGGGAGCACCCAGGGGTGCCCCAGGGTTCGGGGGGTCCCTAAAAAAAAAGGGGGAGGGGTCCCTGGAGCAGCCCCGGGGGTCCCTGAGGTCCCATGGGGGGGGGGGAAATCCCAAATTTTGGGGGGTTCCAGCCCCAGTTTGGGAGGGGTCCGGCTTCTTTGGGGGGGGACCCCAAATCCCGGGGGTCTCCCGGTGCCCGTTTTCGGGGTGACCCCGATCTCGGGGGTTCCTCCACCCCCCTTTAGGGGGTCACCCCTGTCCCCGTTTGGGGTCTCCCCAATCCCAGGGGTCTCCCCATGGCGGGGGGTCACCCCTGTGCCCCTTTGGGGTCTGTCCAACCCCCTTTGCTGGGTCACCCCAATCTCGGGGGTCTTTCCATCGCTGTTTCTGGGGTCACCCCGTGCCCATTTGGGGTCTCTCCATCCCCGTTTGGCGTGACCCCGATCCCGGTTTTGGGGTCACCCCGATCTCGGGGGGGGGGGTCTCCCCATCCCGTTTTTGGGGTGACCCCGATCCCGGTTTTGGGGTGTCCCGTTTTTGGGGTGTCCCCATTTTGGGGTGTCCCGTTTTGGGGTGACCCCGATCCCGTTTGGGGTGTCCCGTTTTGGGGTGACCCCGATCCCGTTTTGGGGTCCCCGCAGCGAGCGGGCGCTGTGCTCGGCCCGGGCCGCGGTGACCCCGATCCCGTTTGGGGTGTCCCGGTTTTGGGGTCTCCCCATCCCGGTTTTGGGGTCTCCCCATCCCGTTTTGGGGTCCCCCCGCAGCGAGCGGGCGCTGTGCTCGGCCCGGGCCGCAGTGACCCCAATCCCGGGGGTCTCCCCATCCTGGTTTTGGGGTGTCCCGGTTTTGGGGTCTCCCCATCCCGGTTTTGGGGTGACCCCGATGCCGTTTTTGGGGTGACCCCGATCCCGGTTTTGGGGTCACCCCAATCTCGGTGGGGGGGTCTCCCCATCCCGTTTTTGGGGTGACCCCGATCCCGGTTTTGGGGTCCCCGCAGCGAGCGGGCGCTGTGCTCGGCCCGGGCCGCGGTGACCCCGATCCCGGTTTTGGGGTCTCCCCATCCCGTTTTTGGGGTGACCCCGATCCCGTTTGGGGTGTCCCGTTTTGGGGTGACCCCGATCCCGTTTTGGGGTCCCCGCAGCGAGCGGGCGCTGTGCTCGGCCCGGGCCGCAGTGACCCCAATCCCGGGGGTCTCCCCATCCTGGTTTTGGGGTGTCCCGTTTTGGGGTGACCCCGATCCCGTTTTTGGGGTCCCCGCAGCGAGCGGGCGCTGTGCTCGGCCCGGGCCGCGGTGACCCCGATCCCGGTTTTGGGGTCTCCCCATCCCGTTTTTGGGGTGACCCCGATCCCGGTTTTTGGGGTCCCCGCAGCGAGCGGGCGCTGTGCTCGGCCCGGGCCGCGGTGACCCCGATCCCGTTTGGGGTGTCCCGGTTTTGGGGTGACCCCGATCCCGGTTTTTGGGGTCCCCGCAGCGAGCGGGCGCTGTGCTCGGCCCGGGCCGCGGTGACCCCAATCCCGGGGGTCTCCCCATCCTGGTTTTGGGGTGTCCCGGTTTTGGGGTGACCCCGATCCCGGTTTTGGGGTGACCCCGATCCCGTTTTGGGGTCCCCGCAGCGAGCGGGCGCTGTGCTCGGCCCGGGCCGCCGTGCTGCTGTATGACGAGGGTCCGAAGCTGTGGGTCCCCGCGGGGGGCGCGGCGCCGGGGGGGGCCCCGCCCAGCCCCAGCTGTGTCCAGCTGTTCCACCAGCCCAGCACCAACACCTTCCGCCTGGTGGGGCGGCGCCTGGGGCCCGAGCAGCAGGTGAGGGGCGGGGCACACACCTGGGGGCGGGGTTAGCGCCTGAGGGGGCGGGATTAGCACCTGAGGGGGCGGGGCTTACACCGGGGCGGGGCACACATCTGGGGGCGGGGCATACACCTGGGGGCGGGGTTAGCACCTGGGGGCGGGGCTAACACCGGAGGGGCGGGGCTAACACCGGGGGGCGGGGCACACACCTGGGGCGGGGCACACACCGGGGGCCGGGGTTAGCGCCTGGGGGCGGGGCTAGCACCTGAGGGGACGGGGCATACACCTGGGGGCGGGGTTAACACATGGGGCGGGGCTAACACATGGGGGCGGGGCTAACACATGGGGGCGGGGCTAACACCTGGGGGCGGGGTTAGCGCCTGGGGGCGGGGCTAACACCTGGGGGCGGGGTTAGCACCTGGAGGGCGGGGCAGACACATGGAGGGGTGGGGCTAACACCTGGGGCGGGGCTAACACCTGGGGGGCGGGGCTTACACCTGGGGCGGGGCTAACACCTGGGGGCGGGGCTAGCTCCGGAGGGGGCGGGGCATACACCTGGGGGCGGGGTTAGCACCTGGAGGGGCGGGGCTAAGACCTGGGGGGCTAACATCTGGGGGCGGGGCTTACACCTGGGGGCGGGGCTTACACCTGGGGGCGGGGTTAGCACCTGGAGGGGTGGGGCTTACACCGGGGGGCGGGGCACACACCTGGGGGCGGGGTTAGCACCTGGGGCGGGGCACACACCTGGGGGCGGGGCTAACACCTGGGGGCGGGGCTTACACCGGGGGGCGGGGCTAACACCTGGGGCGGGACTTACACCGGAGGCGGGGTTAGCACCTGGGGGCGGGGCATACACCTGTGGGTGGGGGAGATGGTGAAAATGGGGGGGTCTGTGGAGCACCCCGGGGTGGCGGGGGGCTCTGGGGGGTCATGGAGGGGCGGGGCTCACCTGGGGGGGTCATTCACGGGTGGGGCTCACCTGGGGGGGCGGTCTCTGCACCTCGGTGGGCGGAGCTCTCTGTGCGACCCCCCCCATTCCACCTCGGAGGTGGATCTCTGTTTTTGGGGGGCTCACCCCTCTCCCGGGGGGGCTCACCCCTCACCTTTCCCCTCCCCAGGTGGTCCTGAACTGTCCCCTGGGCCGGGGGCTGCGTTACAGCCAGGCCACCGCCCAGTTCCACCAGTGGCGCGAGGGCCGCCGGGTCTGGGGGCTCAGCTTCGGGACCCCCGGCGACGCCTCGCGCTTCGCCGCCGCCGTGCTCGGGGCGCTGCAGGCGCTGGAGCAGGGTCAGTCCGTGGGCTGAGAGCGCCCCGAACACGTGTGTGTCCCCAAAAACATGTGTGTGTGTTCCCTAAACACGTGTGTGTGTCCCCAAAACACGTGTGTGTCCCCAAAACACGTGTGTGTCCCCAAAACACGTGTGTGTCCCCAAAACGTGTGTGTCCCCTAAACACGTGTGTGTCCCCTAAACACATGTGTGTGTCCCCAAAACACGTGTGTCCCCAAAACGTGTGTGTCCCCTAAACACGTGTGTGTGTGTGTGTGTGTGTGTCCCCGTGTTCCCCAAAACACGTGTGTGTGTGTGTCCCCAAAACACCTGTGTCCCCTAAAACACGTGTGTGTGTCCCCGTGTCCCCAAAACACGTGTGTGTGTCCCTTTGTCCCCCAGGAACGGCCCTGAGCTGGCCCGAGCTCGATGGTTCCGGCCCCGAGCCGCCGGAGCAGGGGGACAGGTGAGGGGGGGACACCGGGATTGGGGACATCGGGATTGGGGACACCGGGATTGGGGAGGGGGACACGCGGGAAGCCCGAATTTGGGGAGGGGGACACCGGATTTGGTGAAGGGACATCGGGTTTGGTGGGGGGAGACATCGAATTTGGGGAGGGGGGACACTGAATTTGGGGAGGGGGACACCGGGTTTGGGTGGGGGGACATCCAATTTGGGGTGGGGGACACTGAATTTGGGGAGGGGGACACCGGGTTTGGGGTGGGGGACACTCGAGAACCCCGAATTTGGGGGGGGGGCACTGGGACTGGGGAGGGGGACACTCGAGAACCCCGAATTTGGGTGGGGGGCACTGGGTCCCCTCCCGGGGGGTTCCTGACCCTCCCCCTCCCCCCAGGCCGCTGACGGACGAATCCGAGCGCCGCTCAGGTGAGTTCCGGGGGCGGGGCTTTAACCCTGACCCCTCCCCCCCAAAAAGGGGCGTGTCCCCCCACTGACCCCACCCCCGATTTGTGTTTTGCAGGACCCCCCGCCGCGCCGCCCCCTCCCCCCGGCCCGCCCCCCCCACCGGGCCCGCCCCCGCCCCCCGGCCCGCCCCCGCCCCCCCCCCCGCCCGGGGGTCCCCCCGGCGCCGCCATTGCCGGGGGGGGCTCCCGCGGGGGGAGGGGCGGGGGGGGGTCCCGGGGGGGGGTCCCGGGGCGGGGGTCGCGGGTTTCGCCGCCGCCATCGCGGGCGCCAAACTCAGGAGAGTGGCCAAGGTGAGTTAATGGCGCTAATGAATTCATTAACAGCGGGCGGGGGGGGTAATTACGGGGGGGGTCAGTGCTCACCCCCCCGTGTGTCCCCTCCCCCCTCAGGATGAGACCCCCAGCGCCCCCCCGAAAGCGGAGGGAGCCCCCCGGGCCGGGGGCGGCCTGATGGAGGAGATGAGCGCCATGTTGGCCCGCAGGTGAGGAGGGGGCGCCTCAATTGGGGGAGGGGTCGGTCCCTCATTTCCCACCTGACCCCTCCCCCCTCTCCCCTCCCCCACCCAGGAGAAAAGCCACGGAGACGCCAAAGAAGGACCATGACGTCACCAACGTCAGTACCCCCACCCCTCCCCCCATAACAATTCTGAGGAGGGGGCTCCTCTCTCCCCTCCCCCCTCCTTTAGCCCAGCCCCCTCCCCATATTTTGCCCCTCCCCCCCGTGCCCGTGTTTTTGGCAGGAGGAGGCGGAGCCAGCGAGGACGGCGGGTGAGCGCGGACTACAACTCCCGGCGTGCCCCGCGGTGGGGGCGGGGCGCGAGCGCGCGGGGCACGCCGGGAGCTGGAGTCCGGAACCGGAAAGGGGGGGGAGGGGAATTGGGGGGGCGGGGCTCCTCACCCCCTGCCCTGCCCCCACAGAGCCCGTGAGGAGACCCTGGGAAAAATCCAGCTCCACCTTGCCCAGGTGGGTGTGGGGGGAGGGGGGATTTGGGGGGAGGGGTCTTTGGGGGGTGGGAGGGGGTCCCCAATTAATTATTTCCCGCCCCCAGGATGAAATCGGCCGCTCCAGCCCCTCCCCCCGAGGCCCACAGTGAACTGGACCTGGAGCGCTTCAAACTGGTACCGCTTTGGGGGAGGGGGATTTGGGGGGTTTTTTGGGTGGGGGAGGGGGCTCTGGGGCGTGGCCCCCCACCCCTCACCCCGTGCCCCTCCCCCCGCCCCCAGGAGCTGCTGGAGGAGGTGCGCAGGGAACTGCAGAAGCTGAAGGAGGAGATTATTGAAGGTGGGGGGAGGGGAAATCGGGGGGGAGGGGCGGGGTTGGGGGAGGGGAGGGGTCACGGTGACAACGACCCCTCCCCCCGACCCATTCGGTGTCCCCTCCCCCCCCAGCGTTCGTGACGGAGCTGCGGAAACGGAGCGGACCCTGACCCTCCCCCACGGCACGGGCCCGGATTTTGGGGGGGGTGGGGCTTTTTGGGGGGGCTGTGACCCCTCCCCCCATCCCCCCCTCCCCCCCCCTCACCATTTCACCCCCTCACCGCCCCTGGGGGTCTCCGGGCCCCGCCCCCAGGCTGTGCCTTACCTGCGGGGGGAGGGGCCTGGGACCCCTCCCCCACACACTGTGCCCCTCCCCCACCGCCGAGCGAGGACCCCGATTTTTACACGCGGGGGGAGGGGCAAAGGGAGACCCCACCCCCTTTCTCACCCCCTCCCCCCACCCCGGGGTCGTTTTTAAGCCACTTTTGGGTTTTTCACGTTATTTTGGGTTATTTTGGGGGCGGGGCTTGGCCCCGCCCATCACCAATAAAGTTTTTTTCTACTGGACCTTTGTGGATTTGGGGGGCGGGGCTTTCGTGGCCACGCCCCCGGTGAAAGAAGCCACGCCCACTCCGCCCCGCCCTTCAGCACCTGTCTGCCAATCACCGCTCTCCTCACCTGACCCCACCCATTGTAGTGACCACACCCCACTCTGGCCACACCCACCCTTCCCTTTAGCCCCTCCCCTTAAAGGCACCGCGAGCAAAACACCAAAACCGCTTTGTTTAATGCGTGGGGGTGTGGCCTGTCCCCACAGGGGCGTGTCCTGAGCCCTCGGGGGCGGGGCCAGAGCCGGAGGGGGTGGGGCCAGCAGCAGATACATTCACAGCTTGGGCAGGGGCGTGTCCTGAGCTTCCCTGGGCGTGTCCAACCGCACCTTGGGCGTGTCCTGAGCTTCCTGGGGCGTGTCCTGAGCTTCCTGGGGCGTGTCCAGCCACACCCTGGGTGTGTCCAGCCACACCTTGGGCGTGCCCAGCCACACCTTGGGCGTGTCCAGCCCCGCCCTGGGCGTGTCCCTGCGCCCGCAGCAGCTCCAGCTCGTCCTGGAGGCGCTGCAGCCCGTGCCGCAGGTCGCTGAGGCTCTGCTCCAGGTGCTCCTCGCGCCGCCGGCTCTGCCCCGCCTGCCTCAGGTACTCCAGGTAGAGGCACAGACCCCCGACCCCGAAGACCAGCGCCTCCCCCAGCAGCTCGGCCCCCAACTCGGCCGCCGCCTCCTCGTTCAGGGGCTTCACCGCGGCGCCCCGGAACCCCAAAAGGCGCATTTTGGTTCTCATCTCCACCCAGTGGTAAACTGCAGGGGGAGGAAAGGGGGGGCGGGGTTTAGGGAGTGATGCTCCTCCCCCCAAAAAAAAATAAAAGAATACAATGGGGTGATGGTGTCAGGTGAGGGGAGAGATCGGCGCCGAGAAACGCCCCAAATCCGGCCGGAAATGCCCCAAAATCCATCCCTAAATCCCCCCAAACCAACCTCCTAATCCCCCAAATCCCCTCCCCAGATTCCCCCAGAACCACCCCGCCCCCAGCACAGGGTCCCCAGGTGTCCCCAGGTGTCCCCAGGTGTCCCCAAGGTCCTTGTCACCCCCCCGGACCCCTCCTCACCCTCACCGGGCAAACCAAGGGCTGGAAGGAGGGGCTGGGGCAGGGTCCCCCCAGTGTCCTCAGGTGTCCCCAAGTGTCCCCAGCTGTCCCCAGGTGTCCCCACTGGTCCCTGACCCCTGCCCCTCATTCCGGGCTGTGTCCCCAGGTGTCCCCAGGTGTCCCCACTCCCCCATGACCCTTGTCCCTCAGTCAGGGCGCTGTCCCCAGGTGTCCCCAGCGTGTCCCCGCGGTGTCCCCAGGTGTTCTCAAGTGTCCCCACTCCCTCCCTGACCACTGCCCCTCATTCTGGACGGTGTCCCCAAGTGTCCCCAGGTGTCCCCGAATGTCCCCAGGTGTCCCCACTCCCCCATGACCCTTGTCCCTTAGTCAAGGCGCTGTCCCCAGGTGTCCCCAAGTGTCCTCACTCCCTCCCTGACTCCTGTTGCTCAGTCTGGGTGGTGTCCCCGGGCTGTCCCCAGGTGTCCCCACTCCCCCATGACCCCTGCCCCTCAGTCCGGGTGGTGTCCCCAGGTGTCCCAGGTGTCCCCGGGCTGTCCCCAGGTGTCCCCGGTGTCCCCAGGTGTCCCCACTCCCCCATGACCCCTCCCTGACCCTTGTCCCCCATTCCGGGCGGTGTCCCCGGGCTGTCCCCGGTGTCCCCAGGTGTCCCCAGGTGTCCCCAGGTGTCCCCAGGTGTCCCCACTCCCCCATGACCCCTCCCTGACCCTTGTCCCCCATTCCGGGCGGTGTCCCCGAGCTGTCCCCGCGCTGTCCCCAGGTGTCCCCAGGTGTCCCCAAGTGACCCCAGGTGTCCCCAGTCCCCCATGACCCCTGTCCCCCGTTCCGGGCGGTGTCCCCGGGCTGTCCCCGGGCTGTCCCCGCGGTGTCCCCAGGTGTTCCCAAGTGTCCCCACTCCCTCCCTGACCCCTGCCCCTCAGTCCGGGCGGTGTCCCCAGGTGTCCCAGGTGTCCCCGGGCTGTCCCCAGGTGTCCCCGGTGTCCCCAGGTGTCCCCACTCCCCCATGACCCCTGTCCCTCAGTCCGGGCGGTGTCCCCGCGCTGTCCCCGCGCTGTCCCCAGGTGTCCCCAGGTGTCCCCAAGTGACCCCAGGTGTCCCCAGTCCCCCATGACCCCTGTCCCCCGTTCCGGGCGGTGTCCCCGGGCTGTCCCCGGGCTGTCCCCGCGGTGTCCCCAGGTGTTCCCAAGTGTCCCCACTCCCTCCCTGACCCCTGCCCCTCAGTCCGGGCGGTGTCCCCAGGTGTCCCAGGTGTCCCCGGGCTGTCCCCAGGTGTCCCCGGTGTCCCCAGGTGTCCCCACTCCCCCATGACCCCTGTCCCTCAGTCCGGGCGGTGTCCCCGCGCTGTCCCCGCGCTGTCCCCAGGTGTCCCCAGGTGTCCCCAAGTGACCCCAGGTGTCCCCACTCCCCCATGACCCCTGTCCCCCGTTCCGGGCGGTGTCCCCGGGCTGTCCCCGGGCTGTCCCCGGGCTGTCCCCTCTCTGTCCCCTCTCTGTCCCCGCTGTCCCCAGGTGTCCCCGGGCTGTCCCCGGCCGTCCCCTCTCTGTCCCCTCTCTGTCCCCGCTGTCACTCACGCTGGGCGGGGGGCAGGCAGATGTAGGTGCGGAAGAAGGGCGAGGCGCGCGCCCCCGCCTTGATGCGCGCGGCCAGGGGCCGGCTCAGCTGGCGCGCGCCCAGCGTCAGCAGCTTGGCCAACGGGAACGCGCCCGCCACCATCCTGGGGGGAGGGGCCGGCCCGCGGCGCGCGATGATGACGTCACCGCGACCGGGGACACGCCCAGCTCTGCCCCGGGGGCGCCCCCTGGTGGGAGCGCTGGGGATTGCGGTGGGGACACGCCCGCTTTGCCTTGGGGACACGCCCACCTTCCCTTGGGGACACGCCCGCTTTGCCTTGGGGACACGCCCACCTTCCCTTGGGGACACGCCCACCTTGCCTTGGGGACACGCCCCCGGCTCTTGGGGACACGCCCACTTTGCATTGGGGACATGCCCCTTCTCTTGGGGACACGCCCCCTTTTCCTTGGGGACACGCCCGCTTTGCCTTGGGGACACGCCCACTTTGCCTTGGGGACACGCCCACCTTCCCTTGGGGACACGCCCCTCTTTTCCATGGGGACACGCCCCCTGCTCTTGGGGACACGCGGTTGGGGACCCTGGGGACACTGGGACACACCTGGGGGACACTGGGGGACACTGGGACACACCTGGGGGCATTGGGGACACCGGGGGACATTGGGGGCACCCCAGGGGAACACTGGGACACCTGTTAGGGACATTAGGGACACATTGGGGGACACTGGGGGGACAATGGCGGACACTGGGGACACACTGGGGGACACCGGGACACAGGTGGGGGGACACCTGAGTGACACCGGGACCCTCGTAAGTGGCACTGGGACCCCCCCAGGTGACACTGGAACCCCGCTGGTGACACCGGGACCCCCCCAGGTGACACTGGGACCCCGCGGGTGACACCGAGGCTCCTCCCGAGCCCCCCGCCCCTCCCGGGGGCGGTCCCAGCTCGCGCCGGTGCCACCCGAGGGTGACAAAGCCACGCTCGGAGCCGGCAGCGGTGACACGGGCTGGGGACAGCGACACCGCCACCCGCGTGACACTCCGGGAGCCGCAGGTGACACCCGGGAGCCGCAGGTGACACCATGGGCCAGCAGGCAGCGACCCCCGCCCCGCCTGGAGCAGAGGTGAGAGCCCCTCGATGTCCCCCGATGTCCCCCGATGTCCCCTCCGGTGTCCCCCTCCATCCCTCGCTGTCCCTCGATGTCCCGTGGTGTCCCCCCGATGTCCCCACCTTCTCCCCGATGTCCCCTCCGTGTCCCCACTGTCCCTGCTGTCCCCAATGTCCCATGCCCCCGATGTCCCCCATGTCCCCACTGTCCACTCTGTCCCCTCTGTCCCCTCTGTCCCCCATGTCCCCAGTGTCCCCAGTGTCCCCAGTGTCCCCACTGTCCCCTCTGTCCCCCCAGGAACGCTCCGCTCAGGCCACCGTGGCCGCGTGGCGCCAGTACCGCCACAACTGCGAGCTGCACCTGCGCCTGGCCCCGCCCCCTGCAGGTGACACGGGGACACCTGGGGACACTTCGGGGGGACACCTTGGGGACATCTCGGGGACACCTCGGGGGGACACTTCGGGGGGACACTTTGGGGACACCGCGAGGACATCTCGGGGACATTTCGGGGGGACACCTTGGGGACACCTCGGCGACACTTTGGGGACACCGCGAGGACATCTCGGGGACATTTCGGGGGGACACCTTGGGGACACCTCGGCGACACTTTGGGGACACCTCGGGGACATCTTGGGGACACCTCGGGGGGACACTTTGGGGACACCGCGGGGACACCTCGGGGACACCTCGGGGACATCTCGGGGACATCTCGGGGGACACTTCGGGGACACTTTGGGGACATCTCGGGGACACCAGGGGGACACCAGGGGGACACCAGGGGGACACCGCGAGGACATCTCGGGGACATTTCGGGGGATACCGCGGGGACACCTCAGAGACACTTTGGGGACATCTCGGGGACATTTCGGGGGGACACTTCGGGGACACCGCGGGGACATTTCGGGGGGTACCGCGGGGACACCTCGGGGACACCTTGGGGACACGCCCTGACCCCTCCGTGACCCCGCCAGGCCCCGTGTGTAACCGCAGCTTTGACCTGTACGCGTGTTGGGGTGACGCTGTCCCCAACAGCACTGTCACTGTCCCCTGCCCCTGGTACCTGCCCTGGTACCACCGAGGTAACGCCCGCGGGGACATCGGGGGACGGCGGGGGACAGCGGGGGACATCGGGGGACATCGGGGGACAGCGGGGGACAGCGGGGGACTGTCCCCAACGGGGGGACAGCGGGGGACTGTCCCCAGCCCGAGGGACAGCGGGTGACTGTCCCCAACCGGGGGGACATCGGGGGACTGTCCCCACCCCGGGGGACACCAGGTGACTGTCCCCAGACGGGAGGACACCGCGGGTGACTGTCCCCAGACGGGGGGACATCGGGGGACTGTCCCCAGACGGGGGGACACCGCGGGTGACTGTCCCCAACCGGGGTGACAGCGGGGGCTGTCCCCAGCCCGGGGACACCGCGGGTGACTGTCCCCAACCGGGGTGACACCGGGTGACTGTCCCCAGACGGGGGGACATCGGGGGACTGTCCCCAACCCCGGGGGGATCGGGACTGTCCCCAACCGGGGTGACAGCGGGTGACTGTCCCCGGACGGGGGGACATCTGGACTGTCCCCAGCCCGGGGACACCGCGGGTGACAGCGGCGCTGTCGCAGTGCAGGGCGGGGTGGTGGCCCGGCGCTGTGGCCCCGACGGGCGCTGGGTGACAGACGACAGCGGCAGGACGTGGCAGGACAATTCCCAGTGCGAGGACCTGGCGCAGGTGCAGCCGCTGCAGGTGAGGGGACAGCGAGGGGACAGAGGGGGACAGGGCGGGGACAGCGAGGGGACAGCGAGGGGACAGGGAGGGGACAGCGAGGGGTCAATGCGGGGACACGGCGGGGACAGCGGGGGGACACAGTGCGGTGACACAGTGCGGTGACACCGTGTGGTGCCACCACGCTGCGACACGCCACGTGCCCCGTCCCTGTGTCGCGCTCCGTGTCACGCTGCGCCCCGCGTGTGTCACCCCCGTGTCGTGCTGTGCCCCGCGCGTGTCACACCGCGCTCCGTGTGACACCGTGTGGCGCTCCGCGGTGTCGCGCCGTGCTGGCACATGTGTCACATGTGTCACCCCCCCCGTGTCCCCTGTGCCGTGTCGTGTCCCCTGCCGTGCCCCGTGTCCCTTGCTGTCCCCACGCTGTGCCGTGTCCCCGTGTTCCCCTTGCCCTCCTGTCCCCTGTGTCCCCCTTGTCCCCTGTGTCGCCCATGTCCCTGTGTCCCCTGTCCCCGTGTCCCCACGCCATGTCCTCTGTGTCCCCAATGTCCCGATGTCCCGTGTCCTCTGTCCCCGTGTCCCCCGTCCTTGTCCATGTCCCCCGTGTCCTCCCTGTCCCTGTGTCCCCATGCCATGTCCCCCATGTCCTCCTTTTCCCCCGTGTCCCCCGTGTCCCTCGTCCCCTGTCCCTGTGTCGCGTCCCCATGTCCCCCGTGTCCCCTGTCCCTGTCCCTGTCCCTGTCCCTGTCCCTGTCCCTGTCCTCTGTCCCTGTCCCTGTCCCCTTTGTCCCCCGTGTCCCCCGTGTCCCCCCCGTCCCTGTCCCTGTCCCTGTCCCCGTGTCCCCTGTCCCTGTCCCTGTCCCCTGTCCCCGTGTCCCCTGTCCCCGTGTCCTCCGTGTCCCCCGTGTCCCCCGTGTCCCCCGTGTCCCCTGTCCCTGTCCCTGTCCCTGTCGCTGTCCCTGTCCCTGTCCCTGTCCCTGTCGCTGTCCCTGTCCCCAGCGCCAGGCCTGGCTGCTGGAGCAGTTCCGTCTCCTCTACACCGTGGGCTATTCGCTGTCCCTTGTCGCGCTGCTGGTGGCGCTGCTGCTGCTGCTGCTGCTCAGGTACGGGCACTGCGACAGCGACACACCTGGGACAGTGACACACCTGAGGGGCACTGTCACACCTGGGGCTGTGTCACACCTGGGGCTGTGTCACACCTGGGACAGTGACACACCTGGGACAGTGACACACCTGGGACTGTCACACCTGGGACACTGTCACACCTGGGGCTGTCACACCTGCGACAGTGACACACCTGGGGCTGTGTCACACCTGGGGCTGTGTCACACCTGGGGCTGTGTCACACCTGGGGCTGTCACACCGGGGACACTGCCACACCTGGGGCTGTGTCACACCTGCGACAGTGACACACCTGGGACACTGTCACACCTGGGACACTGTCACACCTGGGGGACACTGTCACACCTGCGACAGTGACACACCTGGGGCTGTGTCACACCTGGGGCTGTCACACCGGGGACACTGTCACACCTGGGGGACACTGTCACACCTGGGACACTGTCACACCTGGGGCTGTGTCACACCTGGGACACTGTCACACCTGGGGGACACTGTCACACCCGGGGCACCGTCACTGTCACCCCCTCGTGCCGCTGCCCCCCGCCATGGCGGTGTCCCTCAGGGGATGTCCCCAGTGTCCCCGTGTCACTGTCCCCGCTGCAGTGTCACCTAGGCCTGTCCCCAGGGGTGTCCCCAGGGCTGTCCCCAGGGCTGTCCCCGTGTCCCCAGGGCTGTCCCCAGGGGTGTCCCCAGGGGTGTCCACGTGTCCCCAGGGCTGTCCCCGTGTCCGCAGTGTCCCCGTGTCCCCAGGGGTGTCCCCAGGGGTGTCCCCAGGGCTGTCCCCAGGGCTGTCCCCGTGTCCCCAGTGGTGTCCCCAGTGTCCCCAGGGGTGTCCCCAGTGTCCCCAGGGCTGTCCCCGTGTCCCCAGGCGCCTGCGCTGCACGCGGAACCTGATCCACGCAAACCTGTTCGTGTCGTTCGCGCTCCGCGCCGCCGCCATCCTGACCCGGGACGCGCTGCTGCCACACGGCCACCGCCGGGGACAGCGACACGGCCACCCCCTGCAGCTGCTGGGCATGCAGGTGCGCGGGGGACAGCGGGGGACAGCGAGGGGACAGCGGGGGACATCCTGGGGACACCTGCGGGACAGCGGGGGACATCCACGGCAGGGAGGGGACATCCTGGGGACACCTGCGGGAGGGAGGGGACACCCTGGGGACAGCGGGTCGGGGACAGCGGGAGGGGACAGCGGGAGGGGACACCCTGGGGACAGCAGGGAGGGGACAGCGGGAGGGGACAGCGAGGAGGGGACAGCGAGGAGGGGACATTGGGGAGGGGACAGCGGGAGGGGACAGCGGGAGGGGACACCCTGGGGACAGCGGGAGGGGACAGCGGGAGGGGACAACAGGGAGGGGACAGCAGGGAGGGGACAGCGGGGAGGTGACAGCGGGAGGGGACAGCAGGGAGGGGACATTGGGGAGGGGACAGCAGGGAGGGGACAGCGGGAGGGGACAGCAGGGAGGTGACATTGGGGAGGGGACAGCCGGTCGGGGACAGCAGGAGGGGACAGCCGTGTCGCCGCAGGCGGGCCCCGCGTGTCGCGTGGCGCAGAGCGTGGCGCAGTACTGCGTGGGCGCCAACTACGCGTGGGCCATGGGCGAGGGGCTGTTCCTGCTGCGCCTCCTGCTCGCCACCTCCGGCCGCCGCTGCCTGCCCGCCTTCCTGCTGCTGGGCTGGGGTCTGTCACCTGTCACCTGTGTCACTGTGTCACCTGTGTCACTGTGTCACTGTGTCACTGTCCCCGTGTCACTGTGTCACTGCGTTACCGCGTTATTGTGGTACCTGTGTCACCTGTGTCACCGCCACCTCCGGCCGCCGCTGCCTGCCCGCCTTCCTGCTGCTGGGCTGGGGTCTGTCACCTGTGTCACCTGTCACCTGTGTCACTGTGTCACTGTGTCACTGTCACTGTGTCACTGTGTCACTGCGTTACTGTGTTATTGTGTTACCTGTGTTACCTGTGTCACCGCCACCTCCGGCCGCCGCTGCCTGCCCGCCTTCCTGCTGCTGGGCTGGGGTCTGTCACCTGTGTCACTGTGTCACCGTGTCACCTGTGTCACTGTGTCACTGTCACCGTGTCACTGTGTCACTGCGTTATTGTGTTATTGTGTTACCTGTGTCACCTGTGTCACCGCCACCTCCGGCCGCCGCTGCCTGCCCGCCTTCCTGCTGCTGGGCTGGGGTCTGTCACCTGTGTCACCTGTCACCTGTGTCACTGTGTCACTGTGTCACTGCGTTACCGCGTTATTGTGTTACCTGTGTCACCTGTGTCACCTGTGTCACCGCCACCTCCGGCCGCCGCTGCCTGCCCGCCTTCCTGCTGCTGGGCTGGGGTCTGTCACCTGTCACCTGTCACCTGTGTCACTGTGTCACTGTGTCACTGTCCCCGTGTCACTGTGTCACTGCGTTACCGCGTTATTGTGTTACCTGTGTCACCTGTGTCACTGTGTCACCATGTTACCGTGTTATTGTGTTTCTTGTGTCACCTGTGTCACCTGCCAGCTCTCACTGTGTCACCACATCACCTGTCCTCCCATGTCCCCCGTGTCCCCTCCGGTGCCTCTGTGTCCCCCCCAGCCAGGTGTGTGTCCCCTCCGCAGGTGTCCCCGTGCTCTTCGTGGTGCCCTGGGTGGTGCTGAGGTACCTGTACGAGAACGAGGGGTGAGCGCACCTGTCCCCGCCCCCGGCCGCGCCCAGGTGACACAGGTGACGCAGGTGACGCAGGTGACACAGGTGACACGTCCCCGCAGGTGCTGGGAGCGCAATGAGAAGGTGGCCGTGTGGTGGGTGATCCGCTGTCCCATCCTGGTGGCCGTGGCGGTGGGTGACATCACGAGGAGGGGGGTGGCGGTGTGTCCCCTCAGGTGTGTCCCCTCAGGTGTGTCCCCTCAGGTGTGTCACCTCAGGTGTGTCACCTCCCCGCCCAGGTGAACTTCGTGGTGTTCGTGCGGATCGTGCGGATCCTGGTGGCCAAGGTGCGGGCGCACCAGGTGTCCCGCGGGGACACGCGCCTCAGGTGGGGACACGGGGCACGTGGGGACACCTGGGGGAGGTGGGGACACCTGGGGGAGGTGGGGACACCTGGAGGAGGTGGGGACATCTGCGGGAGGTGGGGACACGGGGCACGTGGGGACACCCGGGGGAGGTGGGGACACCTGCGGCACGTGGGGACACCCTGTCCCCGAGGGCTCCCTCATCCCCGGGTGTGTCCCAGGTGTGTCCCCGTGCCCTGGGGTGTCCCTTGGGTGTGTCACAGGTGTGTCCCTGTCCCCGGGCCTGTCCCCGCGGTGACCCCCGATGTCCCCGATGTCCCCAATGTCCCCGATGTCCTTGATGTCCCCAATGTCCCCACTGTCCCCGCTGTCCCCAATGTCCCCGCTGACCCCAATGTCCCCACTGTCCCCCATGTCCCCGACGTCCCCTGTCCCCTGTCCCCGTGTCCCCGTGTCACCGTGCCCCCGTGTCCCCACTGTCCCCAGTGTCCCCAGTGTCCCCGATGTCCCTGATGTCCCCGATGTCCCCGATGTCCCCAATGTCCCCGATGTCCCCGATGTCCCCGTGTCCACATTGTCCCCAATGTCCCCAATGTCCCCATTGTCCCCAGTGTCCCCAATGTCCCCAGTGTCCCCAGTGTCCCCAATGTCCCCGCTGTCCCCAATGTCCCCAATGTCCCCAATGTCCCCAGTGTCCCCGATGTCCCCAATGTCCCCAATGTCCCCAATGTCCCCAATGTCCCCAGTGTCCCCGATGTCCCCGCTGTCCCCAATGTCCCCAATGTCCCCATTGTCCCCATTGTCCCCAGTGTCCCCAGTGTCCCCTGTCCCCTGTCCCCAGGCTGGCGCGCTCCACGCTGACGCTGATCCCGCTGCTGGGGGTACACGAGGTGGTCTTTGCCCTGGCCGGGGAGGGGGAGGGCGGCGGCGGCCTGCGGCTGGCACGGCTCTGCCTGCACCTGCTGCTCACCTCCGCGCAGGTGAGGGGACACCTGGGACACCGGGACACCGCGGGGACACCGGGGACACGTGTGGGTGGGGACATTTGGGGGGGACACGGGGACACACAGGGACGCCTGGTATGGGTGGGGACACCTGGGTCAGGTAGGGACACTGCGGGGAGGACACGGGGACACCTGGGTCAGGTGAGGACACCTGGTATGGGTGGGGACACCTGGGTCATGTTGGGGACATTGTGAGGGAACACGGGGACACCAAGGGGACACGGAGACACCGGGGACACCTGGGGGACACCTGGGTCAGGTATGGGTGGGGACATTTGCGGGGGGACACGGAGACACCGGGGAGACAAGGGGACAGCGAGGGGACGTGGGGACATGGAGGGGACATGGGGACACCTGGGGACACCTGGGACATGTGGGGACATTGGGGGTACACAGGGACACCTGGGTCAGGTATGGGTGGGGACATTTGGAGGAGGGACACACAGGGACACCTGGTATGGGTGGGGACACCTGGGTCATGTTGGGTACATTGTGGGCGGACATAGGGACACCTGGGTTAGGTGGGGACACCTGTGTCATGTGGGGACACCTGGGCCTTGTGGGGACATTGGGGGGGGACATAGGGACACCCAGGTCAGGTGGGGACACCTGGTATGGGTGGGGACACCAGGACACCTGGCCCAGGTGGGGACATTGAGGGGACACAGGGACAGCGAGGTGACAATCAAACGGGGCTTTAATGGGGTCAGTGGGGGGTGATCGGGGGGGGGACAACCGAAGCCCCAGGAGCCCCCCCAAGGTGTCCCCAAGGTGTCCCCTCCCCACCCAGGGCCTGGTGGTCAGTGTCCTCTACTGCTTCACCAACAAGGAGGTGAGTCACCGCCGGGGCGCGCTGTCGCGACACGGGGCCGCGGTGTCGCTCCTGTCGCGACATGCCCGCCCTCCCGCAGGTGCAGGCTGAGGTCCGCCGGGGGTGGCAGCGGTGTCGCCTGGGTGTCCCCGGTCCCCCCAGGGCCCCCCCGAGGGGACACTCCCGGCCGGGGCAGCGCCCGGTGGCCGAGAGCGGCTGCTGAGGGGCGGGGGCACCTGGGGACACCTGGGGACACCTGGGGACACGTGGGGGGGACACCTGGGGACACCTGGGGACATCTGTGGGTGCTGGGGGGGCACCTGGGGACACCTGAGGGGGCACCTAGGGACACCTGGGGACATCTGTGGGTGCTGGGGGGTCACCTGGGGGGACACCTGGGGACACCTGAGGGGGCACCTGTGGGTGTTTGGGGGGCACCTGGGGACACGTGAGGGGGCACCTAGGGACACCTGGGGACATCTGTGGGTGCTGGGGGGGCACCTGGGGACACCTGTGGGTGCTGGGGGGCACCTGGGGACAGCTGGGGACACCTGAGAGGACACCTGAGGAGGCACCTGGGGACACCTGGGGACACCTGTGGGTGCTGGGGGGACACCTGTGGGTGCTGAGAGGGCACCTGGGGACACCTGAGGGGACACCTTTGGGTGCTGGGGGGACACCTGTGGGTGCTGGAGGGCACCTGGGGACACCTGGGGACACCTGAGGGGGCACCTGGGGGCACCTGAGGGGGAACCTGGGGACACCTGAAGGGCACCTGTGGGTGCTGGGGGGACACCTGGGGACACCTGAGGGTGCTGGGGGGACACCTGGGGACACCTGGGGACACCTGTGGGTGCTGGGGGGACACCTGGGGGCTCAGGGGGGGCCGGGTCTCCAGGAGTTCGGGGTGCGGGGGTTGTGTCTCTGGATGAATTTCGGGCGAAATTGGGGGAATTTGGGTTGTTTTGGGGGGCGGGGGTCTGACACCTCGGGGACACCGTGGGGGAGGGGACGGTCCCCGAGCTTTGTACCCCAAAAATAAACCCACCACGTGACGCCCAGGGGTGACGCGCGGTCACTGGGGGAGAACTCCAACTCCCGGCATTCCCCGCGGCGCGGCGCCGCCCCGCGCGCGGCCGAACTACGGCTCCCGTGATGCCCCGCGCGGCGCAGGCGCGGGGAGCGGCGGGCGAGGGCGCAGGCGCGGCGCGGCACCCCGGAAGCGGCCGGAGAGGCGGAGCGGCCGCGCCCGGCACTGCCCGGTGAGCGGGGGAGGGGCGGCGGCACCGGGTGGGGCCCGGGGAGCGGGGGAGGGGCGCGGGCACCGAGCGGCGCGGGGCGAGCCCCGGGGAGCGGCCGGGGCCCGCGGGTGGGCGGCCGAGAGCGGCCAGGGGGCCTAACGGAGGGGACGGCGGGGGCCCGGGGTGGGCTCGGGGGATCCCGCCGAGGCACCGAGCGCCGGCGCGAGGGGCACGGGGCCGCTCAGCCGCCGCGCGGGGGGCGCCGGGCGGGTCCGGTGCGGTCCCCGCGGGCGCGGCGCGGCGGGGCCGGGCCTCGGAACGCGTTTTCCCCCCCTCGGGAAACCGGCTCCCGTTTTCCCCCCCCGCGCCCCCCCACGGGCCCCACGCGGGACCGGGACCGGCGGCGCGGGCAGGGCGGGGCCGCTTCGCCCCGCCCCCTTCGAGGCCACGCCCGTCGCTGTGGCCACGCCCCCTCGCCGCGCCGCGCGCCGCCGTCCATATATGGGCACGGCCCGAACGCCGCGCGCTGATTGGCCGGCGGCCCGGCGCGCGCGGGAGGGAGGCGTTAAACGGGCGGGGCGGGGCGTGGCCTCCTCGCGGGGGCGGGGCGCGAAGAGGGGGCGTGGCTCGGGCGGGGCGCGCGTGGGAATCGGGGCGCGGCCCCGCGATGTCCCCGCGATGTCCCCGCGTGTCCCCGGCGGCCGTCCCCGCCGCCCGTCGTCAGCCGCCGTCTCTCCGCAGGCCCGGGCGGCCCCGGCGGCGCGGCCGCGGTGCCATGCGGCGGCGCTGATGGAGCCCAACGCCTTCCCGCAGCTGCAGCTGTGGTGCCCGCGCCCTTTCGGCACCTTCTCGCAGAACAAACCATGCGCCCCCGCCGCCGCTCCCGCGGCCCCCCGCAAACCTTCGGGGGGCTGTCGCCCCTCCGAGAACACGCCGCCGGAACCCCCCGAGCCCGGCCCGGCGCCGGCGGCCGCGGCCGAGGACGGCCGGGTGCTGCTGGACACTTGGTACGTGATCAAACCGGGCAACACCAAGGAGAAGGTGGCTTTCTTCGTGGCGCACCAGTGCGGCGGTGCCACCGGTGCCACCGGCGGCGGCGGTGGCACCGGGGGAGGCCGCGCCAGCACCATGAAGGTCAAAGGCAACTGGGGCAGCGACAGCTCCAAGGCCAAGCGGCGCCGGCGCTGCTGCCACGACCCCAGAGGCGCTCCCTGGGCCGGCGACACCTCCTCGAGGGACGCCCCTAAAGACGGCGACGGCGTCGGGGACAGCGGCGGCGACGCTCCGGACCTGCTGTCGGTGGCGGAGATGGTGGCGCTGGTGGAGCGGCGGGCGGCGCTGGCCCTGCAGAGCCTCCCCCGGCCCTGCGGCGCCCCGGCCCCGCTGGTGCTGCTGGAGGCTCCGGGCGGCCCCGAGTGCCGGCGGGTGGCGGCGGCCGTGGCTCAGTTCGAGTCGCAGCAGCAGCACCGGGAGCGCGGCGGGGCTCGGCCTAACGGCCTGTACCGGGGAGGAGCCGGTGCCGCCGCTGAGTGCGCGCCGGGAGCCGCCGCCGCCGCGGGGCCCGGCGAGGTGCGCATCGCCTTCCGCATCTCCAGCGGCCGCGAACCCCTCGCCGCCACCTCCTCATCATCCTCCTCATCCTCCTCCTCCTCCTCCGCGGCCGCCGGCGCCGTCCCCGAACGTCCCCGAGCGCTGGGCGCCAAGGACCAGATCACCTGCGACCTTTACCGCCTGGTCAGCCCCGCTCGGGCCGGCGTGGGGCTGCTGCTGGCCGCCAAACCGGGCGACAAGGACATCTCGGACGAGACGACGGCGGCGAGCGCCGCGGCGGAAGCTCCCGGCGGTCCCGCCGAGGGCGCGACGACGGCGGCGACGCGGGACTGCGCGTCCGGCTTCCACGTGGACGTGGTGGTGACGGGCGTGGTGGACCAGTGCGTGTTTTTCGGCAAGGACAGCGCCAAGCAGGTGACGGAGGAGACGGTGAGGCTGCCGGACGAGCCGCCGCCGCCCGGGCAGCTCTTTCTGCTGCCGGGACGCCGCGAGGAACCGGCGGCGGCCGCGGTGACGGCGGCGGGAGCGGGGACAGCGGGTCGGGAGCCTGCCGGTGACCCGGCGCTGTGCCGCTTGTACCGTCACGTTTCTCACGACTTCCTGGAGATCCGATTCAAGATCCAGCGGCTGCTGGAGCCGCGGCAGTACATGCTGCTGCTCCCCGAGCACGTCATGGTGAAGATCTTCAGCTACCTGCCCACGCAGGCCTTGGCCGCCCTCAAATGCTCCTGCCACTATTTCAAATCCATCATCGAGACTTTCGGCGTGCAGGCCACGGATTCCCGCTGGAACCGGGACCCCCTGTACCGGGACGACCCCTGCAAGCAGTGCAAGAAGCGATACGAGCGGGGGGACGTGTCGCTGTGCCGCTGGCACCCCAAACCCTATCACCACGACCTTCCTTACGGCAGGTCCTACTGGATGTGCTGCCGCCGGCCCGACCGCGACGCGCCGGGCTGCAGAACCGGCCTCCACGACAACAACTGGGTCCACCCGGCCCAGGGCCGGCGGGACGACGGCAGGTGAGGGACGGACGCACGGACGGACGCACCCACGGACGGACACACGGCGCAGGGGAGGGGCGGGGAGGGCCGCGGACGGACGGACGGACGGACGGGAGAGGAAAAGAGGAAAAAGAGAAAAGGAATGGAAAAAGCCGAGAGTGGAAGTGTGGAGGGTCATGGCGGGGAGGGAAGGGGGTGGGGGTGTCCCCGTGGTCGTGGGTTGGAGGAGGGTGACATTTCACTCCGGGTGGTGTCCCCACGGAGGACAATGGGGACAGCCAGTGGTGGCCCTGAGGAGGGTGACATTCCCCTCCAGGGTGGTGTCCCCATGGAGGACAATGGGGACAGCCCAATGACAATGTCCCCAGCTCAGCTGGTGGCCCCAATGACAGTGACATTCTCCTCCAAGGTGGTGTCCCCACAGAGGACAATGGGGACAGCCAGTGGTGGCCCTAAGGAAGGTGACATTTCACTCTGGGTGGTGTCCCCGTGGAGGACAGTGGGGACAGCCAATGGCGATGTCCGTCAGAGGGTGACATTCCCCAAGGTGGTGTCCCCATGGAGGACAGTGGGGACAGCCAGTGGTGGCCCTGAGGAGGGTGACATTTCACTCCGGGTGGTGTCCCCATGAGGGACAGTGGGGACAGCCAATGGCAATGTCCGTCAGAGGGTGGCATTCCCCAAGGTGGTGTCCCCGTGGAGGACAGTGGGGACAGGCAGTGGTGGCCCTGAGGAGGGTGACATTCCCCTCCAGGGTGGTGTCCCCACAGAGGACAATGGGGACAGCCAATGGTGGCCCTGAGGAGAGTGACATTTCACTCCGGGGGGTGTCCCCACAGAGGAAAATGGGGACAGCCAGTGGTGGCCCTAAGGAAGGTGACATTCCCCAAGGTGGTGTCCCCATGGAGGACAATGGGGACAACCCAGTGGTGGCCCCGAGGAGGGTGACATTTCACT
>NW_027077095.1:0-31094 GCF_009819655.1 Sylvia atricapilla | reverse complement strand
AAAAATATATAAAAAAATAAAAATGAGCCTTGTTATGAGGCCATTTAATCCCTGAAAATATTTAAAAAGCGAGCAGCGAGGATACAAAAAAAAAAAAAAAAAAAGTCGGAGAGAAAAAAAAAATCTCAGGGAATTTATTTTTATTTTTTAATATATTTTTTTTAATTTTATTTTTTTTTTTTCGCCTCGCTCCGAGTGTTTGCTTAAGGAGCGATTGAAAAGATCTTCCCCTCGGTCCCAGTGCAAATAATATTTAAGAGTTTGGAGGGTTTCAAAGTCTGGCAGCGCAGAAATAACTCGGAGACGCCAAGGGAAATATTTATTATATCAGTTCATTAAACTGCAGCCGAGGCGCGTTTCGAGCCGGGGATTAAAAAAAAAAAAATAAAATAAAATAAAAAAAGCAATTTCAACCCAATTCCGGCTGCGGAAAATCAAATAATAAAATCCTTTTCACCGCTTCAAACCGCCTTTAAATACAGAAATTGGAGGGGTTTTTTTGGATTTTTTTTTTTTTTGGATTTTTTTTCAAAGCCTCAGCTCATCGATGTGGTCCATAAATCACCTTCGCAGGTTTCCCACGAGGAAGGTGGGAACGAGAATAAATCGTGGAGGGGTTTTTTTTATTATTTTATTTTTATTTTTTCCCCTTGCAATTTTTGGGGTTTTTTTGGGGGTTTTGTGGGGTTTTTTGGGGGTTTTTTGGGGGGTTTTTTTGGGTTTTTTGGGGGGTTTTTTGGGGTTTTTTTGGGGTTTTTTTTTGGTTTTTTTTTATGAGTTTTTTGGGGGTTTTTTTCGTGTTTTTGGATCAGGTTTTGCATTTTAAAAAACCATTCCGTGGCCAGAGCTCCGGCACCTCTCCAAAACCTTTAGAAATATTTCCAAGTCGAGATGTTCGAACAGATTTTCACCAACCGTGTCAACCCTCTTTTTTTTTTCTTTTCTTTTTATATATATTTTTTTTCTCTCCCCTCGGATAATTTAAACCCTCTCCAACCAAAATTGAACGCCGGAATGAAAATTATTTTTTAACTGCTCGCGTTAATATCCTAAAGGGACCTGAGCGTAATTGGATTTAATAAATGCATCTCCCTGAGATTCTGCTCTCGTTCCAACCCAAACGGCGTTTCGGGGCTTATCTTAGAATAAAAATAATAATAATTAAAAAAAAAAAAAAAAAGAGAGAGAGAGAGAAAGAGAGAGAGAAAAATATTCCGCGTTTCCTCGTGGGAGAAACGTCAATCTGCTTTATTTTCCACCCCAAAATCACCTTTTTTTAATAAATAATTTGATTTTTTTGGGGGGAGGGTTTGTAGTTCGAAGGTCGTTCTCCCGCTCCTTTCCCTTTCCTTTTTATTTTTTTTTCCTTTTTTATCTCTCTCCTTTTTTTTTTTTTAATATATAATTTGAATTTTTTTTTATTTAGTCTGTCGAAGGTCATTCCCACCTCTCCATCCTCATCCCCCCTCCTGACCCAGACTTTTTCCTCCCACCTCTCCCCCTCCTTTCCCTCCTTTTTTAAATTTTTTTTTTCCTTTTTCTCCCCCTCTCTCTCCTTTTTTTTAACATATAATTTGAATTTTATTTTTATTTTCTCGGTCCAAGGTCGTTCCCACCTCTCCATCCTCATCTCCCCTCCTGACCCAGACTTTCCCTCCCTTTTTTTATATTTTTTTTTTCCTTTTTTTTTCCCTCTCTCTCCTATTTTTTTTTCTTTCCCTTTTCCCACTGCCATCGCTCCATCAGGGTTATGCACAGCCCCGAGTCACGCACGGCGTAAACTTTTGACCCTCAACTTTTTGACCCCTTTTCGAGCTCCAAACGCTGTGCTAACAAGCCCCCCAAGACCGTCTGCAGCTCCACAAACCCGCCGCGCTCCTTTCATTTGACAAATAGGAAAAAAAAAAAAAAAAAAAGAAAAAAAAAAAGGAAAAAAAATTGAAAAAAAAGGAAAAAAATTAAAAAAAAAAATTGAAAAAAAATTGAAAAAAAAGGAAAAAAATGAAAAAAAAAAAGGAGAAAATATTCTTAATTTCTCAGTGATTTTTTTTCCCTTCCTTTAGCAAAAAAAAAAACAACAAACCCAAAACCAAACCCCAGAGTTTTATCTCCACGTCGCGCTTAAATATATATTTTTTTTTTTTAAAAGAATTATTTTTCCTTCCGCTTTTTTTTTTATCTCTCTCAGGGCCTTAAACAAGTTCTCTCCGTCTCCTCCCTCATTTCTTGCTGAATAAAGCCCAGGAATTCTGAATTTTTATCCTTTTTTTTTTTTTTTTCACCTTTTCCAACAAAAGAGGGGGATTTTTTTTTTCTCCCTCAATATTTAACAGCGTTTAATATTTCTGTTTTATTGGCGATTTCAGCCGGGAATTCGCCTCTCTCTGATATTCATATATATATATATATACACTTAAGGGATTGAAGGATTGAATAAATTTATTTTTTTAAGGGATTGAAGGATTGACGATCTATATTCTGAACATATATATATATATATTGAATATATACAACTGTAGAACTGAATATAAATATATTTAAGGGATTGAAGGATCGAATATCTATATTTTTGGAAGGATTAAATATCTATCTATATGTATTGAATTTATACAATTGAAGGATTAAATATATATATATTTTTTTAAAGGATTGAATATCTATTTTTTGGAGGATTGAAGGACTGAATACGTATATATTGAATATATATAACTGAAGGACTAAATATATATATTTTAAGGGATTGAAGGATGGAATATCTATATTTTTGGAAGGATCGAACAGATTTATATATTGAATATATATAATTGAAGGATTATATATATATATTTAAAGAATTTAAATTTTTTTTTTGAGGATCGAAGGACTGAATGCGTATATATTGAATACATATAATTGAAAGATTAAATATCTATATTTTTAAGGCATTGATCATCTATTTTTTGAAGGATTGGAGACGTATATATTGACTATATATAACAGAAGGATTAAATATATATTTTTTTGAAGGATTGATTGAAGGATTAAATATATTTTTTCAAAGGACTGAAGATGCACATATTGAATACACCCAACTGAAGGATGTGATTTGTGTATTTTAAGGACTCGAAGGGGTTCGGGGGTGGATTTGGAGGTTCGGGGTGACCGAAGGAGGGTCCCCGAGGTTCCTCTCGGGTCCCCCCCGGCAGTGAACTTGGTCTGAAGCGAGCTCTGCTGGCTGCTCGGGGATGTTACAGCCCGAAATTCCCTCTCCCCGCCAGATCCATCCAAAAATAAATCCCTTTTCCCTCCTTTTTGAGCGCTCACAAAATCTCCAAAAAAAAAAACCCCCAAAAAACTCCAAAAAAATCACGATTTATTTTGACTTTCAGGGTGTATAAATACGTCTGTACCTCTATATATTTATATTTTTTAATATATATATATATGTGTGTTTATATATCAGCAGACGTGCCTCTGCATGTTAAAAAGAGATAAATCAAAAGGCAGGGAGGAAAGAACAAAAAGAAAAAAAAAAAAAAAAACACCTCAAACTAAAAAAAAAAAAAAAAAAAAAACCCTCTTCTTTCAACGCTGGCTGTCAAAATAGTTTCTTTTCCAAAGCTATTTAGGGTAACAGAACACGGAAAAAACCTCGCCGGGTTGGACACCTCTCGAGTTAAGTTATCAACCTCCTTCCAAATATCATTTATTTCACGTTAGAAGTGTGCGGGAGGGGTGGGGAGAGAAAGAACGAGGAGGGGAAAAAAAAAAAATCAGCTCGGAAAGAGAATTTCGGTCCTAAATTCGTGCCGGGGTTGGGAAAAGAGGAGTCAAAAAAGAAAAAAAAAGGGGAAAAAAAACCCCAAAAATTCGGGTTTGGGGGTTTTGAATGGAGAGATTTTTCATGGGGAGGGTTTTTTGGTAATTCTCGTGGGTTCGTTCTTTTATTCCAAAAAGAGAGGAAAGGGGGGGAAAAGAGGGGAAAAAATAGAGAAAAGAGGGAAAAAATGGGGGGAAATTGAGAAAAGGGGGAGAATGGGGGTAAAAGGGGGGAGAAAAAGGGGAGAAAATGGAAAAAGGGAGGAGAAAAGGGTGAGGAAAGGGGGGAAAGGGTGAGAAAAGGGTGAGAAAAGGGAAAAAAAGGAAAAAGGGGGAGAAAAAGGTGAGAAAAGGGGGAGAAAAGAGGAAAAAAGGGAGAGAAAAGGGGAAAAAGGGGTAAAAGGGGTAAAAAGGGAAATAAAGGGGAGAAAAAGGGAAAAAGGATGACCATAGGGGAAAAAAAGGAGCTGAAAAGTGGAAAAAAAAAAGGGAGAAAGAGCAAGAAAAGGGGAAAAAGGAGGGGAAAAAGTGGAAAATAAAAAAATATGAAGGAAATGAAGGATAAAAAAAGGGGAAGGTCGAAACGGAGAGAGAAAAAAAAGGGGGAGAAAAACCAAAAAAAAGGAGGGGAAAAGGCTCGGGACTTGGGGGTGAAAAAAAAAAAAAAGAGCAGTTTGGAGAAGGAGCGATTTCTCAGGGACTGTGGGGGAGGGCCCAGAGGGTTTCTTTGGGAAAAAAAAAAAGCTTTTTCCCTTCCCGAGGAGGTCACGGAGGGGTTGGGGCTCCTCCCGGGGGGAGCCCCGCCGATAAATCGCCGAATAATCGCGGGGTGAATCGGCCGGGGATTAAAAAAAAAAAAAAAAAAAAAAAAAAAAAAAAAAAAAAAAAAAAAAAAAAACCCAAAAAAAGAAAAACAACAAGGAAAGGCGAGAATTTTATAGCTCTTTCCACAGCCCCGGGCTCGGAACTGGAGCCCACCGAGGTGTGGTGGTCGGGAGGGTTAAAAATATATATATATTGGGGGGGAAAGGCAGAAAAAGGGGATAAAAAACAGAAAAAAAGGGGGAAAGGCAGAAAAAAGGGTGTGGAAGAAGAAAAAAATGGGATAAAAAGCAGAAAAAATGGATGGAAGCAGAATAAGGGGGGGAAGGCAGAAAAAAAGGGGTGAGAAAGTAGATAAAAGGGGGGAAAGCAGAAAAAAGGGGATAAAAAGCAGAAAAAGGCGTGGGAAAGCAGGAAAAGGAGTGAGAAAACAGAAAGGGGATAAAATGCAGAAAAAAGGGGTAAGAAGGAGAAAGGGGGATAAAAAGCAGGAAAAAATAGGTGAGAAAATAGAAAAAGGGGATGAAAAGCAGAAAAGGGGGGGTAAAAGCAGAAAAAGCAAAGAGGAGGAAAGGCAGAAAAAGGGTGGGGGAAAAAGAAGGAAAGGAGGTGGAAAGAAGGAGGAAGGGGGAAAAAAGAAGAAAAAGGAGGGGGAAAAAGCTGAAGGAGAGGGAAAAAAGCAGGAAAAGGAGGGAAAGAGAAGAAAATGGGGAGAAAAAACAGGATAAGGGAGGGGGAAAGGAGGAGGAAGAAGAAAAAAAGCAGGAAAAAAAAGGGAAAAAGCAGGAAAATGGGGGGAAAAGAAAGAAAATCGGAGGGAAAGAAGGAAAAGTAGAAAAGAGGGGAATAAAAACAGGAGGGAAAGGGAGGGAAAGCAGGAGGAGAGGAGGTGAGGGGTGAATAAAATCGGAGATCCCTGAGATCCCTCAAAGCAGAATCAGGACATTGTTGGTGGATCGGGGCCCTCCCCCAACACCGGCGGGGCCAGAAGAGATTGGGTCCATTGGAAAAAAAAAAAAAAAAAAAAAAAAAAAAAAAAAAAAAAAAAAAAAAAAGGGGGAAAAAAAAAAAAAGTAAAGGGTGGAAAAAAAAAAAAAAAAAAAGAAAGAGAAAGAAAGAAAAGAAAAAAGAAAGAAAAAAGAAAGAAGAAAGGAGGGGGGGAAAGGAAGAAAATAAATAAAAAATATGAAAAAAGAAAGGATAAAAGAAAGAAAAAAGAAGGGAAAAAGGAAAGAAAATAAAGAAAAAGGAAAGGAAAAAAAGGAAGAAAAGAAAGAAAAAAGAAGGAAAAAAGGGAAAAAAAGAAATAAAAGAAAGAAAAAGGGGGGGAAGAAAGAAAAGAAAGAAAAAAAAGAAAGAAAGAAAAAAGAAAGAAAAAAAAAGAAAGAAAAAATTTAAAAAAAAAAAAAAAAGGAGGGGAAAAAAATTAAAATTAACTCTGAGCTGATATTTTCCTTAAAAAAAAAAAACAAAAAGAAAACAAAAAAAAAAAACCACCAAAACCCCGGGGCCGGGCGGTGTCGCGCTGCCGAGGCTCGGCCTGTGCCCGCAGCAGCCGGAGCTGTCCGGAGTCTGCTGACCTCGGGATGATCCCTCCGGCCTATGAATTATTGATGAGCGATGAGCCGCGCTGCCGCTCGTCAGTATGCAAAGGCCATCAGCCTCCTCAAATGGCCATTTAATCGTTTAGAAGAGCTGCTTTGCCTTTTTTTTTTCTTTTTTTTTAATTCTTTTTTTATTTTTTTTTCTCTCGCTCGCTCGCTCTCTCATTTGTGCCCCGTTTTCGTTTAATTCTCTTAATTAAATCCTTTAATTGATTTTAATCACGCTTTTTTTGGGGGGGGGTGTGAATGGAAGAAGGCGTTATCTTGAAGGAGTTTGGGTTTTTCTGGAGTTCCTTTATTTTTTGGGGGGGACGGGTCTAATTTTGGGGGGTTTAACGCCACGCCACCAGAAGTAGATTTATTTTGTATTTTTTTATTTCGAGGGGGGAGAAAAATTTTTTAATTTAATGTTCCACCTCACCCGGCGAGGAAGGAAAGGCCTGAACCGCAGGAAAGCTCAAAAAAATAAATAAAAAAAACCCTTAAAAAATAAAATTAATGACATCCAAGATGGCCTCAGCAACCCCGAGCTGCTTTTTGCGGCCCCCAAACCCCAGCGCCTCTCACAAATCCCCCCTCCGTCCATCCCTGCCTCGTTTCCTCCTGAATAACCCCCAAAATTGAATTTTATGGGCCAAATTTCACCGCTTTTTGTCACCTTTCAGGGCTTGGGGGGGGCCCTTCCTGCCCAGCCCCCTCCTAAAATAAAGGAGGTTGATGAGGGTTGTAATTAATCCTGATGCTCATTTGGGTTCTGGCAGGCTGAGCAACCTGAGCTTGGGGGGTTTTTGGGGTGAGAAAGGGATGATTTAGGGGTTTTTTTGTTTAAAAACACCTTCAAATCTCAGTTTATAATAGGAAAGCCTCAGGGTGAGCACACGGGACAAGGGTAAAATAAAATTAAAATAAAAAAGGAGGGAAATTTTCTATAATGAGACTTTTATTTTTGGAAGTGTGACGATCCAGGTGAGCTCACGGGGAGGGTCCTCACTGGACATTTTTGGGCTAAAAACCCCCAAATTTGAACCCTCAGTATTGGGAAAAACCCCCAAACCACAACTCTCTTCACCTGAAACCAGCAAGATTTACCCAAAAAACAGCTTTTAAACCCAGAATTTCCCTCCTGCGGCGGTTCTGGCCGGGGGCTTGAGGCATTTTGTGTTTTTCCTGTGCTCTGCAGCTGCGGAAGGAGCGATTGTCCCGTGCCTGACGTGTGCCGTGCGAACGGGAGGAAGGATGAAAAAATCCCCAGGAAAATGGAAATAAATCCCCGCCTACCTGCACGGTCAGAGCTGCGCTTTCCTGTTTACTCTCCTCGCGCTTCCTTTTGCACCAGAAATGGGCAGGGTTGGGTTTGGGTTGGGTTTTTTTATTATTTTTAAATTTTTTTTTTATTATTAATTTTTCCTTTAAAGGGCGGCTCAGCCCGTGACCCCTTGGCGGGTTGGAGAATGGGAGACAATGACACCTCGCAGGAAGAGGGAGGGTTTTTGGCCGGGCAAGAAAAACAAAAAATAACCACCAAAAAAAAAGCTCTAAATAATCCCCTAAAAACGCAACTTGTTGAAAGAAAAAACCCTCCCCCCTGAAAAAAAAAAAAAACAAAACAAAAAAACCTCCTCGCAAATGCTCCTCCTTCACCTCCCAAATTGCTGCAGGTGGAAATCAGAGCTCCTGGGATGGGTGGGAAGGAGGGTGAGGTTAAAATTTAAAATTCCTGTTGCCCTGTGAGCAGGGGTGGGGGTGGGAGCTGTTGTCACCCTCAACGAGGATTTTTATCCTTGTCCCGTGGATAAAAACTCCACCGGGGAATCTTGATAGTGAAAACCCCACTGAAATGCTCCTCTGAAAGATCCCAATAGTTAAAAATCCACCGGGAAATCCCAATAGCTAAAAACCCCCACTGAAATGCTCCCCTGGAAAATCCCATGGCTAAAAAATCCCACTGAAAAATCCCACAGATAAATATCCACTGGGAAATCCCAATAGCTGAAAACCCCACTGAAAAGCTCCACTGAAAAAAATCCCACAGCTGAATTCCACAGAAAAATCCCACAGATGAATTCCACAGAAAAATCCCACAGATAAACATCCACTGGGAAATCCCAGTAGCCAAAAACCTCATTGAAATGCTCCACTGAAAGATCCCACGGCTAAAAACCCACTGGAAAATCCCAACAGCCAAAAATCTACCGAAAAATTGCACAGATAAACATCCACTAGGGAATCCCAAGAGCCAAAAACTCCACTAGGAAATCCCATAGCTAACAATCCACTAGGAAATCCCAATATACAAAAACCCCATTGAAATGCGCCACTGAAAGATCCCATGGCTAAAAATCCAGCTGGAAATTCCAATAGACAAAACTCCACCTCGAAATCCCAACAGGCAAAAACTCCACTGGGAAATCCCACAGATAAACATCCACTGGGGAATCCCAATAGCCAAAAACTTCATTGAAAAACTCCACTGAAAAAAATCCCAATAGCCAAAACTCCACCGAGAAATCGCATAGCTAAAAACTCAACTGGGAGATCCCACAGATAAATATCCACTGAAAAATCCCAATAGCCAAAAACTCCACTAGGAAATCCCATAGCTAACAATCCATCAGGAAATCCCAATAGCCAAAAACCCCACTGAAATGCGCCACTGAAAGATCCCATGGCTAAAAATCCAATGGGAAATCCCAACAGGCAAAAACTCCACTGGGAAATCCCACAGATAAACATCCACTGGGGAATCCCAATAGCCCAAAACTTCATTGAAATGCTCCACTGAAAAAAATCCCAATAGCCAAAACTCCACCGAGAAATCGCATAGCTAAAAACTCAACTGGGAGATCCCACAGATAAATATCCACTGAAAAATCCCAATAGCTGAAAACCCCATTGAAATGCTCCACTGAAAGATCCCATGGCTAAAAATCCAATGGGAAATCCCACGGCTAAAACTCCACTGGGAAATCCCAATAGCTGAAAACCCCATTGAAATGCTCCACTGAAAGATCCCACGGCTAAAAATCCACTCGGAAATTCCAAATGCCAAAACTGCACTGGGAAATCCCACAGATAAACATCCACTGGGGAATCCCAAGAGCCAAAAACTCCACTAGGAAATCCCATAGCTAACAATCCACTAGGAAATCCCAATATACAAAAACCCCATTGAAATGCGCCACTGGAAGATCCCACAGCTAAAAATCCAGCTGGAAATTCCAATAGACAAAACTCCACCTCGAAATCCCAACAGCTAAAAATCCACTGGGAAATCCCACAGATAAACCTCTACTAGGGAATCCCAATAGCCAAAACCCCACTGAAATGCTCCACTGAAAGATGCCATGGCCAAAAATCCAATGGGAAATCCCAACAGGCAAAAACTCCACCTGGAAATCCCAATAGCCAAAACTCCACCGAGAAATCCCATAGCTAAAAATCCACTGGGGAATCCCAATAGCCAAAAACCCCATTGAAATGCCCCACTGAAAAATCCCATGGCTAAAAATCCACAGAAAAATCCCAACAGCCAAAAATCCACTGGGAAATCCCACAGATAAACATCCACTGGGGAATCCCAATAGCCAAAAACCCCACTGAAATGCTCCATTGAAAAATCCCATAGATAAACATCCACCGGGAAAATCCCAATAGCCAAAACTCCACTGGGAAATCCCACAGATAAACATCCACCTGGGAACCCAAATAGCCCAAAACTCCATTGAAGAACTCCACTGAAAAAAATCCTAATAGCCAAAACTCCACCGAGAAATCGCATAGCTCACCTGGGAAATCCCAATAGCTAAAAACCCCACTGAAATGCTCCACTGAAAGATCCTATGGCTAAAAACTCCATCAGGAAGTCCTAATAGCTAAAAATCCACGGAAAAATCGCACAGATGAACATCCACTGGGAAATCCCAATAGCCAAAAACTCCACTGAAAATCCCACAGCTAAAAACCCACTGGGAAATCTCAATAGCCAAAAACCCCATTGAAATGCGCCGCTGAAAGATCCCATGGCTAAAAATTCACCCAGAAATTCCAACAGCCAAGAACTCCACCTGGAAATCCCATAGATAAAAATCCACAGAAAAATCCCAATAGCCAAAACTCCACCTGGAAATCCCAACAGCTAAAAATCCACAGAAAAATCCCAATAGCCAAAACTCCACTGGGAAATCCCACAGATAAACATCCACTGAAAAATCCCAATAGCCAAAAACTCCACTGAAAATCCCACAGCTGAAAACCCGCTGAAAAATCCCAACAGCCAAAACCCTCACCCAAAAACCCCATTGGAAAAACTCCACTAAAACCCCAAACCCGTAACTAAAAACCCCATTGACAAATCCCAAAATTGGCTTTTTACCCTCCCTGGAAAGCCCAAATTTGCCGCAGAGACAGATCAGGCAAGACGGGTTCAAATGTTAAAAACCGAAAATCAACTCGAATTCGCAGCTCCTGTGGTGGGAATGGTTTTGGGAGGAAAGTTTGGCTGGGAATATCCATAAAAAATGGAATTTTTGGGATGGATGGATGGATGGAGCAATGGATGGATGGATGGAGGGATAATTTATGGATAAAAAGGCGCAGGAATTTTGGGAACACCAGGGATTTTTGAGAGGGTCCAGGCACATCCCAAACACACACCCAAGCCACTTCCCTTTGCCCAAAACAACTCGGATTTGAGGCCATCAAATAAATAATTTCTGGTCTCCAGAAGGGACGAGGAGGGTGAGGAACGAGTCTGATCCCACCCCAACACCAGCCCACATCCAAATTTGGGGCTAAAAACTCCATTTTAAGGCCAAACCCCCCTTAAAACACCAACCGCCTCCAACACCCCACCATCAATATTTTTATTATCTGCCAAAAGCCGTGAGGGGAGAGGTCACAAAATGTCCAAAATTTGGGGAGAGGAGGTGGGTCAAGTCAGCCCCGAGTTCAGCTGAGGAGGGCAAAAATGTTCAGAGGCCACGTGGAGCAGGAAAAACAATCCTCAAAATGTGCCAAAGGTGGGGGGACAGTCTGCTCATGGGGAGGGGAAAAAAAAGGGGAAAAAAATAATAAAAATAAAGACGGACATGTGTCCACCAAATGTGGGCTGAGGGTCAAGAAAGGTGAGAAAGAAAAAGGGAAAGAAAATTTAAAAATTAAAGGAAAAAAAATAAAATAAAAAAAAGAAAAGTGAAGTTGTAGGAAATTGTAGGAACCGAGCGGAGGTTTTCAGTTTAATTTGATTTTTGGAGGTTGGGAGGAGCCGGGTCAGGTGCGAAGGAAGAATCCCCTACAGACGTGACAACTCTTAAAACAAAACCCCCCCTAAAAACAACCCCCAAAACCTCACAAACTCCTCTCCAAACTCAGATTTTGGGAGTTTTTTCTTTTTTTTTTTTGCTCTTTCCACCCCATTTTTGCAGGCGTCACCTGCCCGGCCCAACCCAAACTCCTCTCGTTTATTTTTCCCGAATTTTCTCTTGGAAAATCGCCCTTTTTGGAGAGGTGAAAATATGAGGCTGGGGGAGGTTTAGAGGCTCCAGATGCAGCAGCAGCAGCTCCCGTGATTATTTTTCTGTAGCACTTCAAGGCGCTCAGGAGACACAAGAGTGGTCATTCAGTGTCTCCAGATGGCGGGGACGGGGCGAGGAAATGTGAGGACACTCGATCCTATTAAATGTCTGAGGAGGAGGGGAAGGGAGGAGAGAGGAAACCCAAGACGAGGGAAGAAAAAAAATATTAAAAAAAAAAAATTAAAAAAAAAAAAAAAGATGGTGAGAGAAGCGAGAAAAAGGCTGAAAAAATGGTGTAAAAAGATTAAAAAAGGGGAAAAAAAAGAAAAAAGAAAAAAAAAAGAAAAAAAGGAAGAGGAAAGGAAAAAAAATAGCCCAGAGGCCAAAAAAAACCCCAAAAAAACAACAACAAAAAAACCAACCAAAAAAAAACCCACAAAAATAAACCCCAAAAAACCAACCAAAAATAACCCCCAGCACCAAACCCAAACAAGCAAAGCAGCCAGCCTCAGGTGGAGAGGAAAAACAAACAAAAAAAATCATTTAAAAAATCTGATTTTTTTTTTCCTGTGGCGAGCAGGTGAAAAAGGGCTGAAAGGCGAAGGTGAGAGAGCGCCGAGGAGGGGATTGAAATGCAAAATAACCTCGGGCCGGCCTCGAGCACAAACGTCCCCTGGAGTCACCTCCCCAGGGCACGGGGACAGCCCCAAACTTGGCCTGGAGTCCCCACGGCCCTCGGCAAGGCCACCACGGGCTCGGGAAATGAATTTTCCCCCTTTTCTCTCACCTTTTATTTTGGTTTTTTGGTTGTTGTTGTTGTTTTTTTTTTTTTCCCTGCTCCCACACCAAGTTCCCTGACGGGCCTGGAGTGGAAATAACTCCAGCTCAGCTCTGAAACCTCTTAAAAATCAGAATTAAAGCTCGGGGAGAAATCCAACCTCCTCTTTGCTTCCCATCAAATAGAATTTTTTGGTCTGTTGGGTTTGGTTTGGGTTTTGTTGGGGTTTTTTGGGGTTTTTTTTTTTTTTTTGGTTGGTTTTTGGGGGGGATTTTTTTGGTTGGTTTTTTTTTTTTTTAAAGCAGAGAATATTTCAGGAGTTACTCTGAGCACCGCGCTCCTGCACTGAAAACCCGAAAAAGATTTTTTAAAAAAACCCCAAACGGCCTGAATCGCGAGGGTTTATCTCTCATCTGGAAAAGCGCTCACCCACCGCTGCCCCTTACAAGCCAAAGCGAGCAGTTAAAGTGTCACTTAACATTCTCGAGAATGTGAAATATATTGTACATTGTCAACTCCCCAAAACCATAAAACTAACTTTATGGACCTCACGTGACTTTTGAGAGCCAGTGAGGGGTATCTGTCTGAGGTCTGGGCGATTTTTACGATCTAACTTCGAGATAAAACCCCCTATCCATTTGACATCTAAATGTCATACCCCCTTTTACTTTTTTTGGTATAGAGTTTGCTATCGGTTTAAAAAAAAAATTAAATTAATTAAATAGGAAAAAAAAAAAGAAAAAGAAAAAAAAAAATGCAAGAAAAAAAAATTATTACCAAAGGGAAGGCGAGCAAATGGTTTGGGATCTGACAGTCCACTTCACATCCCTCTCAAAATCACTTAAGAAGTGCCTAAACAGTGGGACAGATTAAGTTTGGTAAGTTCCGAGCTCCGACTTTTTCCGCTGTGGAGGGCGGCGGAGGCGTCGCGCTGAACTCGGCTTTACCCCGAGCTTTTCTCGGCCCTTTTTTTTACCCTTTTCCCCGCGGCAATCGAGTGGCCAAATTTGTGTGCAAAGTCCGGGCGGCTCGGCGCGGTGGGCAGCGCTCGCGATTTCCACGGCCAGGGAGAGACTGGAGAGGTTCAGATCGGCCCAGGAGCAGCTGAGCTCGGCTTTGGCTCCGGGATTTCTGCTTTAGGATCTGTCAGAACAAATCCTGAGCTCGGCTTTGGCTCGGGGATTTCTGCTTTAGGATCCTCCTGGAGCAAACCCTGAGCTCGGCTTTGGCTCCGGGATTTCTGCTTTAGGATCTGTCAGAACAAATCCTGGGCTCAGATTTAGCCCGGGGATTTCTGCTTTAGGATCCTCCTGGAGCAAATCCTGAGCTCGGCTTTGGCTCCGGGATTTCTGCTTTAGGATCTGTCAGAACAAATCCTGAGCTCGGCTTTGGCTCCGGGATTTCTGCTTTAGGATCTGTCAGAACAAATCCTGAGCTCGGCTTTGGCTCGGGGATTTCTGCTTTAGGATCATCCTGGAGCAAACCCTGAGCTCGGCTTTGGCTCGGGGATTTCTGCTTTAGGATCTGTCAGAACAAATCCTGGGCTCAGATTTGGCTCGGGGATTTCTGCTTTAGGATCTGCCAGAACAAATCCTGGGCTCAGATTTGGCTCGGGGATTTCTGCTTTAGGATGTGCCAGAACAAATCCTGGGCTCAGATTTAGCTCGGAAATTTCTGCTTTAGGATGCTCCTGGAGTGAATCCTGGGCTCTGGGATCCTCCTGAGCTCGGCTTTGGCTCGGGGATTTCTGCTTTAGGATCCTGCAGGAGCAAATCCTGAGCTCTGGGATGCTCCTGAGCTCAGATTTAGCTCGGAAATTTCTGGTTTAGGATCCTCCTGGAGCGAACCCTGGGCTCTGGGATGCTCCTGAGCTCGGCTTTGGCTGGGGGATTTCTGCTTTAGGATCTGCCAGGACAAATTCTGGGCTCTGGGATCCTCCTGAGCTCGGATTTAGCTCAGAGTTTTCTGCTTTAGGATCCTCCTGGAGTGAACCCTGGGCTCAGCTTTGGTTGGGGGATTTCTGCTTTAGGATCTGCCAGAACAAATCCTGGGCTCTGGGATCCTCCTGAGCTGAGATTTCTCTGGGAAATTTCTGCTTTAGGATCTGCCAGAACAAACCCTGAGCTCTGGGATGCTCCTGAGCTCGGCTTTGGCTCGGGGATTTCTGCTTTAGGATCTGCCAGAACAAACCCTGAGCTCTGGGATGCTCCTGAGCTCAGATTTGGCTCGGAAATGTCTGCTTTAGGATCCTGCAGGAGCAAATCCTGGGCTTTGGGATCCCCCAGAGCTCAGCTTTGGGGACTTGGCTTTGGTACCTCTCGCGTTTAAAATGTGATTTTTAAAATACAATTTTGGGTGGTTTGTTATTTATTTTCCTTTCTGGCCGAGCAGAATTTCGGGGAACCCGCCCAAGGGGGAGAACAAACCCCCCAAAAAAGGCTCGGGAGCGCTGTTGGTGTGATTTAGAGGAGCCAGACCCTCTTTTGGCTGCGGGATTTTGGGGTGAATCCGGGCGGTTTTGGGGGCGACGGAGCGCGTTTGGATCCCAGGCGGGATTTTGGGGCCAGATTTTGGACATTTGAGGGAATTTTTTTTTTTTTTTTTTGAGGGGGGTGATACTTTCCAGAAGAGACTGAGTCACCTCGCGAATTTGACAATTTCGTGCGTGGGTTTAAAAAGGCGACTGAGAGCCTTGGTGAGTCCGGGAGGGAGGGAAAAAAAACGTTTATTTGACTTCGAGTAAAGCTACAAACAAATACAAAAAGCTTCTTGGCAAAGAACTACCCGGCTGCTAGACATGACAGATGCCATTTTTACACAGAACACCGCATTCACTCTGCCCACTACGACCCGGCTATTACTCACGGCAGAAATATTCCTAAATATTTACAGACATCAGAGCACTCCGGCCTCGGTCTCCGCTTTTATACTTCTTTTTTCTCCTTTTTTTTCGCTTTTTAATTATTATTTTTTTCTGATTATTATTGTAATTTTTAATAATAGTGAAGTTCACCCACGTCTAAGAGTACGCCTCGGAATTAGGCTGGGATTAGAAATATCCTGGCCTGGAGTTTGGACTAAAACACAGACTGGACAATTTTAAGACAGAAAGATACAAGAGCTGCTGCTTTTTTATCTTTTTTTTTTTTTTTTTTTTCCTTTTTCTATTTTTTTTCCATTTTTTGTTGTTTTAAGACCTTTTTTTTTTAAATCATTTTTTTCTGCGACTGTAGTGCAGGAACCCCCGATTTTATTTTTTTTTTTTTAATTTTTTTTTCCCCCCGCTTAGGCAGAGAAGAACTCACCCAAAACTCGGGGGAAAAAAAAAATAAAATAAAATAGAGGGGGTGAGAGGGAGAAAGAAAAAAGAAAAAAAAAAATCCCAACAACTAAACAAACAGCCGTATCCGTCCTGGGTTTTTATAAATAAGTTATAACATTCAAAGGGCTCACGGAACACATGCCAGCTTTGCAGAAAGCACCAAGAGAGCACAAGGACACAGACATTTAGAAGAACAACGAGAGCAGGAGGAGCATCTGGAAATAAAATTTAATTAATATTTTTTTAAAAAAACAAAACAAAACAAAACAAAACAAAAAAAACAACCTCCAAAAGAGAAGCACGACACGAGCTCAGTCCCGGGATAACGGTACCAACAGGAGTTAGGGGGAGGTTTTTTGTGGTTTTTTTTGGGATAAATCCACCACATGCCGAACAGAAGGTGCCTCACTGTACAGTACTCGGAAACTACGGAGCTGATTTCTTTTATCATTCACTCGGGGGTTTTTTTCTTCTGTTTTTTTTTATTAATATTATTTCTTCCTTTTTTTTTTTTTTTTTTTTTTTTCTTGTTGCTTGTTATTATTATTATTATTTAATTTATTTTTCTCTCTCGCCCGTCTCCTCTTCTTCTTCATCATCATCATCAACATCTTCTCCTTTTATATTTTATTTTATTTTTGATTTTATTTTTCCCCCTCCTCCTGCTGCTGCTGGTCGATGCTGGAGGTTTTCAGGGCTGAAAGGCGCTGCCCGCCGAGGCCAAGCTCATGCTTTTCAGTTTATTATCCTTCTTCCACTTCATCCGTCGGTTCTGGAACCAGATTTTGATCTGGCGCTCGGAGAGGCAGAGAGCGTGAGCGATCTCTATTCTCCTCCTGCGGGTGAGATATCTATTGAAGTGGAATTCCTTTTCCAACTCCAGGGTCTGGTAGCGAGTGTACGCTGTCCTCGCCCTCTTCCCGTCTGGTCCAGTCATGTCTGTTTAACACGGACAACAGCGGGGGTTTGCGTTTGCCTCCTTCTGCTCCCATCATTCTTTTTTTTATTATTTTTTAATATATATATATATCTTTAAGATATAATTTTAAGGCTGTTTTTCGCGCCTTTTTTTTTTTTTTTTTTTTTTTTTTTTTTTTTGTTTTTTTTTTGGTTAACCCCGAGGTTAAATATCTGTGTCCCCCCCCACCCCAAATATCAGCTCCCCCCTCCTCTTCTCTCTCTGCCTTTTTATTTTTGCTCCCAGCCCCCCACCTCACACGTGGAAATCCCCCCACCGGAGCCGACATTCCCCACTGGAGATCCATAATTTAACCGGGGAAAGAGAGCTCTGGGAAAATCTCTGCTCTTTGATTTTTTTTTCCTCTCTCTCTCTCTGTCCCTCCTGGGTGTTCCCGGGGCTTTGGGCAGGTTTTGGTGCCTCTCTCTCTCTCTCTTTTTTTTTTTTTTTTTTTTAATTTTTATTATTTTTTTTCCTCCAGCAGAAAAACCGGGAATTGAGCGAGCAGGGAAATTACAGAGGGGGTGACTCTTCTTTTTTTTTTTCTCCCCGTGTATCTCCCGGTGGTTTCGGGGGGTTTGTCAAGGGCGGAATTGTCAGGAATAAACGCAGGGAATCAAGGGCAGGACACAAGGCTGCGAGCCCCATCTGTGCCTATAATGCCATTTTAATGGTCAATTCTTCCCTCTCCAACCCCCCCAGCTCACCCCAAGGAACACTCTCCCGGCCTCGATTTTTAAATTACCTTTCTCCCACCATCCGCAAGAGCTTAAAATAATAATAACAGCAATAACAGAAAGCGCCGGTTCGGCGGCGAGGGGAGCGAAATGGGAAATAAAAATCGCCCCCCACAAACACACGCACGCAGAGATTATTATTTTTTTTTTTTTACCCCCTCCCCTCTCCCCTTTTCCAGGCGCCAGAGGCAGCTTTAGAGCGAGAAATACAAAAGCAATAAATAGCTGCGATTCTGATCAAAGCGCCTCCGCGGAATAAAAGGAAGGAGAGAGAGAGAGGAGGGGGAAAAAAAAAAAAAAAAAGAGAGAGTGAGGCTGGGGAGGGAGAGAGGAAAAAAAAAAATAAAAAAAGAGGAAGAAAAAGAGGGGAAAAAAAAAAACAAACCCAGAAATAAACAGGAGAGAAAAAAAAGAAAAGCAAAGGAGAGGAACGAGAGGTGGAGGAGGTTGTGCGGTAAAAATAAACAGCGGCGAGTCCAAAAAAAAAAAAAAAAAAAAAAAAAAAAGGAGAGAGAGAGGAAGGAGAGAGAGAGAGAGACACACACAGAGAAGTAGCTGTACCATGGCTAATGTGAAGTTTCCTCATCCAAGGGAATATCTGAGGTGCCTGCCCTTCTGTGGCCGCCGTGGAGGTCGCGATGGGCTCTGCCTGCGCTCGGGGGATGCTGCTGCTTATTGGAGTGCCCTCGTCGGCTCCCGAGGACGCGCTGGTCTCGTCTAGTTCTGTGAAATTAGTGGTGGCGGCGGCAGAAGGAGCCGGCTCGGAGGGGGACGGGGCGGGTTTGTTGCCGCCGTGGCTCTCGCTGTTGGAGCAGGGCAGGGAGTCGGGAGAAGATAAGGAGCAGCTGGCCGCCTGTCTAAACCTGCTCTCTTGAGCTGGAGAAGGGAAACCGCGGGAGCTCTCGCCCACAGCCCCAAAGTGACTGGAGGAGGCTGAGCGGTTGATGCTAAGGTCCATCCCATTGTAGTTGTAGCCATAAGAGCTGGAATGCATGGTGCTTGAATCTCTGTAAGAACCGTTCATGGAACTGCCGGTCCCATAATTTAGTAACTGATAGTCGGGGCCATTTGGGTAGCGCCCTGAGAACGAGTTTACAAAGTAAGAGCTCATTTGGGTTATTTTGGAGGGCTTGATTTGTGGCTCGTGGTCGTTATAACCCCCGTGCTTGACGATTTATGATGTATTAATGAATTATAGCAACGCACTGTACTTCGTTTTTGCTATGTACGCGGCCAAATATGGGGGGAGGGTGGGGGGCGCGTTTGGGCGTCACGTGCTTTTGTTGACCAGTCGTAAATTCTCAGCGATGACCTCAAGAGGTAATTCATGCTCTATGGTTACAAATAATGACGAGAGCGGAGCCGGTTTTAGGCCCAAAGTCGCCCCCCAAATCCGCCGCCGCCATCGGCCCCCGCCCGGGCGGAGCGCGCCACCTGCCGGCCGCGCACAGTCACCGCCCTTAATTAATCCTCGCCTTAATGATTTTGGGGGACGGGGGGGGGGTGACATCATCCGACATCCATTCCTCCACCAAAAAAAAAAAAAAAAAAATTTTTTTTTTTTGCTCTTCTTCTTCACCCCCGTTTCGTTTCTGTTAGGTTTCACCTGCCTTTTTCTTTTTTCTTTCTTTCTCTTTTTTATTATTATTTTTAAATTTTTTTTTGTATTTTTGGTGGGTTTTTTGTATTTTTTTGTAATTTTTTTATATTTTTTTAGTGTTTTTTAGTGGTTTTTTTTGGCTTTTTGGGATTTTTTTTTTCTTTAAAAAAATAAACCAGCCGGCGCTGGGAGCGCGAGGGGAGGGCGCGGCGCGTCCTGCGTTTGTTCTGCAGAAGTTTTGAGGTGAAAGGTTTTTTTTGGGGGGTGTCCGGAGTTGGAAAAGTGGTTGACGAAAAGCTGCGGGTTCATTTTTTTTTGGTGGTTTTTTTTTTGGGAGATGCTGGTGGTTTCTCCGCGCTTGTTCCGCCGGGAAAATCGAGGTGCCTTCGCTTCTCTTGCATCCAGCCAGGAGCTCGCACCTTCATTCTGGAACGGGGATAAAAATCATAATAAAAAACCAAAAAAATCCACCTTGGAAAGAAAAAAAAAAAAAAAATGGGTGGGAGAAAGGAAAAAAGAGAGGCCGAATCCGGCCGGGGGAAGAGTTGGCAGCGTCCCTTTTCAGGGTGTTCCTGTCCTTGAGCATTTCCACTCGGAGCCTTGTGGGTTTTTTTCCTTCCCCTCTGTTGACCTGCGAAGGAAAATCGGGGAGCAAAAGCGCTCCGAGCTTGGGGAAAACGTTGGGAAAGAGCTTTTTTTTATCTTTTAGGCGTTACTTTCCTTCTTCTCTTTCCTCTCTCCTCCTTCTCTTTTTTCTCTCTCTCCTTTTCATTTTCTTTTTTTTTTTTTCTTGTATTTCCTTCTTTTTTTCCTTTTTTTTTCTTTTATTTTTTTTTTTCTCTTTTCCTTCCAAGGCACTTGAGGAATTTCGTGCTCTCTGCCTGCAACTCGTCGGGAATTACGGGCCATATTGAAAGTGACATATAATTATAATAATTACGGGCAATGAAAAGCGTGGCAATAACAGTAAATGTCCCTACAGCTGTGAAGCTTCTGCCTGAATTGATTTTAAAAGTGACGGACATTAAAACGCGGCTCGTGGCTCTGAGGGGGGGGTTCTGCTGGGGATAAAGAGGCACGAGATGTTCCCTCTGTTCCCTCCTCACCCTTTTTTATTTTTTTTTTTTTCCCCAAAATCGGTCGAGTTTCCAGTCGCAAACCTCCAGCAGATAAAAAAAAAAAATACCAAAAAAAGCTTCTCTTTTCATTCTTCTTTCATTCTTTCATTCTTCTTTCATTCTTCTTTCATTCTTTCATTCCATTCCCCCTCTAAAGGCAAGGAAAAGTAAAAAAAAAAAAAAATACCAAAAAAAGCCTCTCCTTTTTCATTCTTTCATTCTTTCATTCCATTCCCCCTCTAAACGCAGGGAAAAGTTGGATTTTTAGCAGGGAGGAGCACAAAACCTTCCCCAAGCCAAGGAGCCACTGGAGAAAATAAAATTCTTTCCTCTCCAAACAGCTCCATTCAGAATTTTTATGCCTTTTTTTTTTTTCCCCTCATCTCCCACTTTAAACGGCGCTGATATTTTTTTTTTTTAATTTATTTTTATTTCCGGGGTAAAACTCCTGGAAATCTGGGAAATTTTTTTAATAATTTTTTTTTTTTTTTTTTTTTGGCCACATTTTCGCTTTGATTCGAGGGCGAGGAGCAAAGGAGCAGATGTTTGAAAGATGCCGGGCAAATGTTGGGTATCTCCGGTGGATAAATGAGAGCGCAGTTTTTGCCCGTTTCCTTGATTTATTACGGAGATGGGCCGGCGTTCCCTCATAACTCTTTGTACTGTAACAATAAAAAATAAATAAAAAAGAGAGAGAGAGAGAAAGAGAGAGAGAGGAGCTAAAGGCAGAAATGTCAGCCAGGAAATGCTCTGGGTGAAAGGGCTTCCACTTCAGATTCAAATAAAAATAAAAATAAAAATAAAAATAAAAATAAAAAATAAAGATAAAAATACAGATAAAAAATAAAGATAAAAATCAAGATAAAAATTAATATATATAAAAATATATATATAAAAAATAAAGATAAAAAGGAGTGGAAATCAGATATATCTGTCCACTGTAACTTTAGGAGACGTGGCCACTCAGAGGGGAGCAAAAAAAAAAAATAGAATAGAATAAAATAGAATAAAATAGAATAAAATAGAATAAAATAGAATAAAATCTCCTTTTCAACTCTCTGCTCCTCAAGAATCCGCCCGGAAAAAGGGCAAAATCCCCCTGAACGCAGCGCCAATAATGACAGGGGAGGGGGGTGAGATCGAAGACTTGGCTTTTATTAGAGAATTCCATGGTCATACCTAAGACAAACTCCAAAAACCACAACACGTACAAAAAAATTAATAAAATAGAACTTTCTGTCGTTGTTGCTTCTTTTTTTCTTTTTTTTTTCCCCCGCTTTTTTTTTTTTATTTTTAATTTTTTTTTTTAGCCTTGTAGGTAGTACTCGTTCTTTCAGTAGATATTTTTTGCTTTTTAAAATTAAAAAAAAAAAAGGCCAAAAAAAAAAAAGAAAAAATCACAACCCCCCCACCCCAAAAACTAATTACAAAGAACCCCGGAGTTTGATTAATTTACCAAAGGAGGGGAAAAAAAATTAAAAGGGAAAATTAAAAAAAAAAAACAACCCCAACTTATATCAACCGTGCATGAGACATTTTTACAAACTTAGGACAATAAACACCCCAAATGACATATATTGCAGCACTTCCATTAAATACAAGAGTTAGCAGATTACTAACAGTGACACCAAGGGTAGAAACACGGCTAGGAGTCCTTTTTTTAATTTTTTTTTTTTTTTTTTCCCCCTTTTTTTTTTTTCTCTTTCCTTTTCTTTCCCTCCTTTTTTTTTTTTCTCTCTCTCTCTCTTTCCATCTGTTCGCTTTTTAATTATTATTATTATTAATATTAATATTATTCCATTTCGTGTGTAGGGAGGGGATGAAGAGGGAATAAAAGGGAGGGGAAAAAAATATTCAAAAAGCGATTAGGAGCCGGATTTTTGTGTGTTTGTGGGTTCTTTTTTTGTTGTTGTTGTTGTTTTTGGACCAAATCCTTGGGAATTGGAGTTCGGGGACGTTGTTGGCCCAAACTTTGTGGCCGAGGGTTTGTCCCTGACAGGCAGCGCACAGCCCCCTCATCCTCATCTTCATCCTCATCCTCATCTTCATCCTCATCCTCCTCATCCTCATCCTCTCACACTCCCTCCCTTCCTAAATTTAATTTTTTTTTTTTTGTCATTTTCTGGTCCCTTTTTTTTTTTCCGCTCCTTTTAAATGACACACTTTTAAATTTCCCTCCCCCACCCCCCTCTTTTTTTTTTTTTTTTTCTTTTTTCCCCCTTTTTTTCTTTTTTTTTTTAATTTTTAATTTTTTCTTTTTTTTTTTTTAATGCGCCTTCACTCGGCCGCTTTCTCCTCCTCCTCCTCGGCGCTGAGCTGCGAGGAGTTGAGCAGTTTGTTCTCTTTTTTCCACTTCATGCGGCGGTTCTGGAACCAGATTTTGATCTGGCGCTCGGTGAGACACAGCGAATGCGCGATCTCGATGCGCCTCCTCCTCGTCAGGTAGCGATTGAAGTGAAATTCCTTCTCCAGCTCCAAGGTCTGGTACCTGGTGTAGGTCTGGCGGCCTCGGCGACCGCTGGGCCCGAAGGAAGAACCTGCGACACCCGCGAGGGAGGAGGGCAAAAAAATATGATTAAACCCCCCAAAAAATCACCAAAAAATAGGAAACAACCGGGGGAAAAAAATAAAAAAATAAAGGAAAATAAAAGAGCTGAATGGGGAAAAGGAAGGGAAGGCCGAGGATGATTTTATTTTTTTATTTTGGTGGGGGGGAGGATGGCTCCATCCTAAATTTTTTAGGGGCAGCTCCAGGATGAACCAGGAGCGCTGCGGGCAAAAAATAAGAGAGAGAGAGAGAGAGAGAGAGAGAGAGACAGGGCGAGATCCATCTTCTTGGGGGATGAGGGATGGCAAGGTGTTGTCCCGAAGCTGCCCCTCCTTTCGCTGCCCTGCCCCGCGCTCCTTTCCGCCACAGCCCTTAATAGATCGCGCCGTTTAAGCAATAATGAAGTGAATCGATCTGCCCCGAGCCCGCATTAAACAGGACACAACACTTCATGTGTCCCCCCCCCGCCCCAGCGCTAATGGACATCAATTTGGAACTTAAAAGGCATCAAATGCATCTCTAAACGCGGCCGAGGCAGAGCGGAGGGGAGGTTTTTTATTATTATTATTATTTTTTCTTTCCCCCTTAACTTATCTTCTCTTTTTTTTTTAATTATTATTATTATTACTGTTCTTCTTGTTATTATTGCTGTCGCAATTCTGAGTGAGGAAACAGCACTTCAAGAAGTCATAGATCACACAGAGGTGGGGTAAGGGGGGGAAAAAAAAAAAACAGGAAAAATCCTCCCCGGGCAGACTTTTCATTAAGTGCGAGCGGCATTAAAAATGCAACCGTCTCCGGGCAAAGCGTTTAAACACTTTTTTTTTTTTTTTTTTTTTAAATATCATTTAACTCGGGGAAAAGGAGAGAGAGAGAGGGAGAGGGAGCAGCGTGTGGGGGTGAGGCTGGGGCTGTGTGTGTAAAGTCATCCAGATCTGATTTAGAGAAGATATCTCCTGCCCTGCGCGTGTGGGGCAGCGACAGAGACAAATCGCCGTGGCTGAGTGACACGCAAACAGGAATGTGGCAAAAAAAAAAACCCCAAAAAAACCCCAAAAAACAAAGAGAGGGGTAAACAGACAGGGAGGGGAGGTAAAAAAATTAAAGTTTTGGGGTTTAAAAGTTCCCAGCTTAAGGCGGGGAGAGAAAACCTCGGAAGTTTTGGAGCGCGTTTCGAGCCTCTCACATCTCCCAAGTTGTTTTGTTTTGTTTTGTTTTTTTTTCCAACCCGCTGGAAGTTTGGGGCTCTAAAAAAAAAAAAAAAAGCCAGAACCTTCCTCCTGCATCCCTGGCTCTCTCTCTCTCACTCTCACTCTCTCTCTCTCTCCCCGCCGCGAACAAATAAGAATCGGGATGGGGGGAGGAGATAAAAACGGACGGCATTTATTTCTTTTTAAAAGAATCAACTCACTATTGCAAGAGTTCATCCGCTGCATCCAAGGATAAACGGGCGCGGAACACTTTTGCTCTTCGCTCTCTCCGAAGGCGCTTTTGCTCTGAGCGCAATCCGCTTTGCGCGTTTCGAAAGGCGCCTCATCCAGACCGGGAGGGGCGCACGGAGGATCCTTCTCTCGGAAAAAACCTCCGTAGTCACAAGAAGAGCCTCGGCCGCCGAAAGCCGCGGGGTTTTGTTGGTAATAAGCAGAAGAGGTGTAGCTCTTGTCCTGAGCGTTGGTTCCGTAGGTGGCGGGGTAGTGGCGCAGAGGATCCGCGTAGCCAGAAGGGTAGAGCGGCAGTTGTCCCAAAAAAGGTTCCTGTCCCGGCGCCAGGCTCACCGGGAAGGTCGAGTTGACAAAATAAGAACTCATCGGAAAGGAGACGCGCACACGGAGAGAGACACAGAGAGACAGACAGAGAGAGAGAGAGAAAGAGGAGAGAGGAAAAAAAAAAAAAAATTCACCCCCTCCCCGGTTTGGGTCGGGGGTCGCTGTCGGGTTGGTTTGTTGGTGGTTATTTTTGGTGGTGGTGGTGGTTGGTGGTGGCGGCCGTGGTGGTGGTGGTGGTGGTGTTGCTGCCGTCCCGCTTTGGTTTTGTTTTGTTTGGGGTTGTTGTTGTTGGGTTGTTATTTTTTTTTTTTTTTTTTTTAAAGTTAATTTTTTTTTTTTTTTTTTTTTTTTTTGCCCGGCCTTTTATGATTTGTTGTGTTTTATAGTCCGAGTGGTTTAGCTATTAGTGGTATATCGGAGATTGGGTTTTTAGCTGAAGGGAGATGGCGTGGTGCCAGCGAGGGACACAAGGAAATACAACCATCTGATCACGGGCTGACCAATAGCAGGCGCCTGAGGTTGCAAAATAGCACCCGTGAGGAGCCGGGATTGCACCAGGGACCCCCAGGAACAAACCGTGCCCCCCTCCTCCCCTCCCTCTTAAACAACAGAAAGGCACCCCCTTAACCAAATAGATAATATCTGCCCCAAGAAACCTGCTGGCGGCGAGCTGAGAGCTTCAGCGATAAATAAACGTGTTTCCCCCACCTCGTTCCTCCTCCTCCTCCTCTTCTTCCTCCACCCCCCGGAGCCCCACGGCGCTGCCAGCGCCTAAATCTTTATATTTACACCCAGAAATAATAATAATAATAATAATTAAAAACACCCCACCCGATGGAGGTGATCGGAGAGAGGGAAGGAAAAGGAAAAAAAAAAAAAAAAAAAAGAGGGGAAAACAACAAAAAAAAAAGTTAATTACTCGCGTTGGTCAAACTTGAACCCTTCGCGTGTGAGGAATGTCCGAGCGCTCCGCCAGGAGTTGGATGAAATGAGGTGGGGGGAAAAAAGGGGCGAGAAAGGTGAAATGAAAAGTTTTGGGGGGGTGTTTTTTCGGTCAGAAGTTTGTTAAAAGGAGGAGAGTCCACAGCCGCGCCGCGCTCGGGTCGGGCTCCGTGAGGAGAAATCGCTTTTTGACAACTTGGTTCGCTCCGCGCCGCGTTAATTACCGCCCCAATTTAATTAACACTCCCCGCTCAGCAAAACCCCAGCCCCAAATTCGCTCTGCTCTCCGCCGCATCGCATCTTTACACTTTTTCTCGGCATTTCGGGACATAAATTGGGGGGGAAAAAACACCAAAAAACCCCAAAAAAATCGCAATATTTCCGTCCTGCCTTGGCCAAACCTCGCTCTCCCCTCCGGTGGCCGGCACCGCATTGTGCCCTCTTGCGTTTTTTTGTTAATCCCAGCCCCACGCCCGACCTTTTCTGGCCAAAGACGAGTCCTGGATGAGGGGGAAACGCGGAATTTATCGATGGGGACCGACCCCGGCCGGTTCCAGGGGAGCGGAGCCGCCGCTGTGACGGTGCTGGAGGCTCCCTGTGCCCCCCTTCGAGCCCATAAAATACCGATTTTATTCCGATTAAAGCCCTCTCAAAGGGTGACACCTCGTTATTCTGAAAGCTCCGCTTGGCTTTGGGGTTTTTAAATTTAATTTAATTTAATTTTTGGCCTTTTTTTTTGGGAAATCCTCTCCCGGATTTCCTCTCTTGGCTCTACCTGCGCATCCCCCCCGCCCAGAGCTCCGAGCTGGCTCAAGGTGGGGAATCGAAGATTTTCTCGCCTCTTTTATCGTTTTGAGGAGGTTTTTCAAGGGGGAAAAAAAATAATCAAAATCAAAGCAGAGGAAAATCACCGCCAAAAATAAAAAAATAAATAAATAAAAAAAAAAAAAAAAAAAAAAACCCATTCAAAGAAAAAGAATTTTTTTTTAAAAGGAAAAGCAAATCCACCTAAATTAACCCCAGCACCACCCCCACTAACAGCGTTTTATCAAGGGCTCGTTTCCTGTCCGATTTTTGTCACCATCTGTCTGTCAGGGGAGCGGGGAGCCGAAATACCTCGAAAAAATCTGTGAATTGTGTGCGCCACAAATTTCAAATCCCACATTTCCCTGCTCTGGCCGGAGCTGCCAGAGCTTCGAGTGCCTCGGAACAAAAAAAAAAAAAAAAAAAAAGCGGCATCTTATTACCCGGTAATTTATTTTCAACGCCTTGTTTACAGCAGCCAAGAGGCCAAAGATTGTTCCGTGGCACGGCCGCGATGAAACATCGATGTAACTCGGAGAATTCAAGGAAATAACAGGCGGAGGAAGTGGTTTTCCATCCGCCTCCCCTTCACCTCCCGCCCCTGCCTGATGATAATCTCTTCGATTTGTTCTTGCAGAGTTTCCCCCACATTTTTTTTTTTTTTTTCTTTTTTTTTTCTTTTTTTTTTTTTTTTTTTTTTTTTTTGGGTGGTGGGAGGAACGGAGCCGAACTGGCCAAAAGGTGGGGAAAAAATGAAATTTAAAAAAAAAAAATTTAAATATGTTATAGAAAGGAAAGGAAAGGGAAAACAACCTAAAAAAGAGTGAAAAAAAATTTAAAAAAAATTAAAAAGGGAAGAAAAAAAAAGCTTAAAAAAGGAGAGAGGAACGATGAGTAGAGAAGAAAGAGGGGAAAAATAGGGGGAAAAAGGAGAAAAATGAGGAAAAAAAGGGAAAAAAAAGCTGTGCGAAGAGGCAGAGCAGCTCGGCAGCAGCAGAGCATTTCATCCCGTCCTGGAGTTACGCAATTTTAGTGCCTCTGTAAAAAAAATTATCAGGCGCCAGCAGCCCCTGCGAGGAAATTTTTTTTTTGGAGGGCAGAGAGAGATGGGGATGTGCTGATAGGAACAACACGATCTGCCGGGGTTAAAAAAAATAAAATAAATTAAAATAAATGTTTGCCCTCGTGTTTTTTTTTTTTTTTTTCCGCCGCTCCTGGCGGGATTGCTGTGCTAATAAATCCCTCGAAATAGTTGGGGAAAGAGCAAAAAAATTAAAAAATAATTAGAAAAAAGGGGAAAAAATCTTGCTCGTTATAACAATTTGTGGTGGGAACAGGCTCTTTGCAGAGTTTGGACCGTCTGCCTTTTAAAAGGGAAATTAAACCCGCACTCATTTGAAGCGGGCCGCTCGCTAATTGGGCGTTGCTGCCATCCCTGAAATAATCACGATAAATAGATTAATTAAAAATATCTTTCCTCTCGCGAGCTCGACCCCCTTCACCGACGGAGGGGAAAAAAAAAAAAAAGAAAAAAAAAAAAAAAAAAAGAAAAAAAAAAAAAAAAGCTAAAATTGATTCCCAAAGTGAGAAAAAAAACCCCAAAAAACCTCCCCAAAAAAAACCCAACCCAAAGCCTGTCATAGTTTTCATCTTCCTGAGGGTCAGGCCCGCGCTGTAATTGATTCGCCACCTCTGATACATTTAAATCCGAGGCGAGGGCTCAAAGCGCACTAAATCTCCCCGAACTGAGCCTCCTGCTCCAGGGTGGTTTCCATTCCCCCCTCAAATCCGAAGGTTTTAAATTGAAATTAAAATTTCCCCCATCGTCGTCTCAGCCGCCTCCAGTCCCGCGGAAATTTGAGACCAATAAATATAATTTTTTTTTGGATTTCTCGGTCTTTTCCAGCAGCTCCCTCAGTAACCAGGAAAGTTAAAACCGGGGGAAATTTGAGGGCTGGTTTTAATCAGATTTTTGGCTTTGTCTCCTCCAAAAAAACCCCAAAAAAACCCCAAAAAACCCCAAAAAAAACCCCCAAAAATTCCCACTCCGGGCTGGGGATGTGCGGAGAAGGGGCAATAAAGCGAGGAGGCAGCAGAAGGAGCAATTACAGATTAAACTGCGCTTTTCTCGGGCTCCTGACAGACATCGCTCCGGCGTCAGGGCACAAATAAAGATAAAGGGAAGGATTTAAGGGATTGGACAAGTTCTTTGGGGATTTTTTTGGGTTTTTTTTTTTTGGTTTTTTGGTGGTTTCCTGGCCAGCAGCCCCAGCAGAGCAGGAGGGACGAGGAGGGGATTAAAATAACACCCAAATATTTCAGGAACAGAGCGCGGTTTGTGCTCAGGGAGAAAAAGTTCAGCGCAGTTGGTTCCAATATATATTAAAAAAAAAATGAAAACTGTTTTTTTTCCCCTTTTTTTTTCTCTTTTTTTTCCCTTTTTTCCCCCACTTTTTTTTCCTCTTTTTTTTTTTTTCCTTTTTTTTTTCCCCTCTTTTTTTTTTTTTTTTTACTTTCCTCTTTTTTATTTTTTTTCACGGGGAATTGGAATTCCCGCTCCTTCTGAAGTGAGAACGCAGCGGGGGTTTCTCCCCTCGCCGGGGGAATTATTGCGGCCATAAAATCAAGCCAGGAGCGAACAGGGAAAAGGCTGGAAAAAAAAAAATCACCAAAAAAACCCCTCCTTATTCTTGGAATCCAGGCACAACAAAACCACCAGCAGCGGCTCCTGAACACACCCAAAATCAACTTGGAAACCAACCCCGGAGCCTTTAAAACAACGAGCCCCGGAGGCGTTTAAAAAAAAAAATTTAAAATTAAAAAAAAAAAATAATAAAAATTCCTCCTCTCTGCCCGGCTCAAAAGCGCCTGAAAGTTAATTTGCAGCGAATTGAAGTTTAATTTACCTGACTTCCCGTGCGGAGCGTAATAACCTTGTTAATGGCAGCTTTGAACAGCGGCGATAAAATCATCTGCCATTGTTCCATTAAAGAGGGCGGCTAATTATTAACAAGAAAATAATAATAATAATAATAATAAAAGAGAAATAATATTTAAAAAAAAAAAGGAAGGAGGAGGGGAGTAGAAGACACTGAGGGAACTTAAAGGAGCCGAATATTTCCGCGGAAACAATTCCAGGGGAAGGGGAATGAAGCAGGAGAAAGGGAAAAGGCCGGAGTGATGCGGGATTTACAACTCCGAACGCCTCAAACCGCACAAACTTTGAATTTATTTTCCCCCTTTTCATTTAAAATTTTTTTCCTAGTTTTTTCCGCCATCCCAGAACCTCCCAGGAGCTAAAAAAACACCCCAAAAAACCAACACAAAAAAAAAAAAAATCCCAAAACCTCAACCCAAAATTATTCCGGACCTAAACAGTTGCCAGGAAACTGCGGGGCACAAGGAGAAAACGAGAAGGGAGGGAGAGAGGAACCTTTTAAAAATAACAGGCTGGCATTGTCCCCGCCGAGGCGACAGTAACTTAAAAGTGACCCCTGAGCTGCCCCTGTCCCCAGCGGCCACCTCGGACCCCCCCGGACCCCCCCGGCCCGAGGCAGAGAGGAACCAAACTCCTCTGCCTTTCATTTTACTTCATTTTAGTTCGTTTTTATTCCGTTTTCTTGCCTTTCCCTCCGCGATTTTATTCGCTTTTCCCCCAATTTTATTCCATTTTTATTCTATTTTATTCCAATTTTATTCTATTTTATTCCATTTTTATTCCATTTTATTCCAATTTATTCCATTTTTATTCTATTTTATTCCATTTTATTCCATTTTACTCCATTTTCTTCTATTTTATTCCATTTTATTCCATTTTATTCCATTTTCTTCTATTTTCTTCCATTTTATTCCATTTTATTCCATTTTATTCCATTTTATTCCGTTTCCCCCATTCTATTCCGTTTGATTTCATTTTGTATCATTTGATTTCAGTTGATATCATTTGATTTGGGGTTTTTTCCCCCTTTCTAATATATTTTCAATGATCAACTCCCAAATCCGTCCTCTCCGGCCTCACAGAACTCGAGGCCGAGAAATTCTGGAAATTTATTTTTTTTGGGGGGGGTGGAGGGGGATATTTTAGACCAAAAAAACTCCTCCGGGGACCCTCCAAACCTGCCCAAATTTTGGATTTCTCGGTGATTTTCGGAAGAACCTCGCAGGTGTCAGGTGGAGGTGAGAGTCCCGCTCCCAGCCCGGGCAGGGTGGGGACATCCCGGGGGGGATCTGAGGGTTTGGGGACCCCCCGGAACCCCCCAGAACCCCCCGGAACCTCCCGGGAGCCGCCGCCGCTGACGGTAGATGGCAGCAAACGGCGGGGAATTGGCGAGTTCCCGGGGGAGCTTTAATTCCCCTTTTTATTCCCTTTAATTCCCCTTTTAATTCCCCTTTTTATTCCCTTTTTTTTAAAAAAATCTTTAATTCCCTTTTCCCCCTTTTTCCCCTTTTTTTATTCTCTTTAATTCCCGTTTTTTCCCCCTTTTATATTCCCTTTTATTCTCTTTTATTCCCTTTTATATTCCCTTTAATTCCCCCTTTTATTCCCTATTAAAAAATATTCTCTTTAATTCCCTTTCCCCGCTTTTTTCCCCTTTTAAAAATTCCCTTTAATTCTCTTTCTCCCCCTTTTTTATTCGCTGTTATTCCCTTTTATATTCCCTTTAATTCCCTTTTATTCCCTTTTATATTCCCTTTAATTCCATTTATTCCTTTTTTTATTCCCTGTAATTCCCTTTTTCCCTCTTTTTTATTCCCTTTAATTCCCTTTCCCCTTTTTTTTATTC